>NW_017674092.1:0-18038 GCF_001879085.1 Nicotiana attenuata | reverse complement strand
CAGGGATTGATTTGTGATGATTTGTGATGGTCTGGGGGCATTCTTGTTGTTGATATTGTGTAGTGGTACTCTTACCTGTGTGAGATTTATCTTGTGAAAATTGTGAGAAAACATTCTACGTGATGTCCGTTCTTTTCCTTATGCTTACTAGCTGGCATGAACCATGTTAGGAAACTTGCACAAGCATACACATGGCTAAGCACTCTTATCGGATAAGATGTTTCCTTGATATTGTTGAGTATAGATGCACACCCTTGTTTACTTCTCTTCCATGTGAGAATGACTCTATTTGGCACGTGGGTTGTCAGTGCGGTCATGAGGTGTAATGAGGGCACAGGATGCCAAGTGTTAGAGTTCAGGTATCGAGACCCGCAAGTTGTGATTTTGTCCAAGGTTCGGTACCTCGTGGAGTTTGTTGACTAAAAACCTGATGTGAAAGCGGTCATAGTTGCTGAGTTATAGTTGTCCTTGCAACATCTATGATTTAGGATTTATGTTGTGTTTCCGTTCACTCTTTTGTGTCATTATTATGGTGTTCCGCTAATACTTGTTGTTTTCTTCTGATTGAAATTACTGTACTGTTATCCATATCGTGTAGTCTTTATGTAGATATCACACTCTGTTGTTCCTATACCTATACTTGTTCAGGTTATTAGACCAGTAGGTGTTTTGACTCTTTTTCATCACTGCTCCACTCAGGTTAGTCTTGATACTTACTGGGCACCACTGTGGTGTGCTCATACTACGCTTCTGCACATTTTTGTGCAGATCCAGGTATTTGATCATTAGTAGCTGTGCGGATCGTGTTTTGGAGACTCAAGGTAAACATGTTTCTGCATTCGCAGGCTTCAAAGTCACCTTCCCATTTTGTATTCACACTGTCTTTGCTCTTTTCCAAACAGTTATATTTAGAAGTTGGAACAAACTCTATAAAGTTTATGACTTGTACCACCGATTTTGGGAAAATTGTAAATTTTGTTGAGATCTCTATTTCAAAGACTGTTAGATGTTATTTATTATTGTTGTTATTCAGTAAATGTTAGGCTTACCTAGTCCCTAAGACTAGGTGCCATCACGGTACCCAACGGAGGAAAAATTGGGTCGTGACAAGTTGGTATCAGAACTCTAGGTTCATAGGTGCTACGAGTCATAAGCGAGTTTAGTAGAGTTTTGCGGATCGGTAGACGTCTGTACTTATCTTTGAGAGGCAACGTTACTATTAAGAAAATCTCACTTCCTTCATTCCTATCGTGCAAGCTTATTGATCTTGGAGTTTGAACTTTTATCATTCGATTCTCTCACAGATGGTAAGGACACGAGCTGCAGTTATCGATGACGCTGCTCCCGGAGCAGGTGTCGCTAGAGGCAGATGAAGAGGTCGATGAGGAGCATGTAACGCAGCTAGAGCACCTACCAGAGCAGCGGATGAGGAGCTGCCAGTAGCTTCAGTTAGGGGTAGGTACCAGAGGTGCCTACTGTTACCCCCCGCACATCAAGAGACTTTACCACAGTTCTTGAGCATGTTTGGTACATTGGCTCAGGCGGGGTTGATTCTGGTTGCACATCTACTTCACAGACCGGGGGAGGGACTCAGACTCCCGCCGCCCACAATCCAGAGCAGCTAATTCATGTTGGTCAGGTTCCAGGTGTCATGGCGACACAGCCTGTGGTTCCAATTCAGCTCGTGGTCAGGGCAGCAACATCTGAGGAAGAGCAGCTTAGACTTGCAAGGTTCAAGAAATATGACCCTCCTACATTTAGTGGTTCGGCTTCAGAGAGCGCACAGGGTTTTTTGGAGGAGTGACATCGCCTTCTTCACACTGTGGGTATTGTTTAGACGAGTGGGGTTGCTCTTACTACGTTCCATCTTAAGGGAGCGGCTTATCGGTGGTGGTAGGCATATGAGTTGGGTAGCCCGGGCGATGCAACATCACTTATATGGATAAAGTTTACAGAGATGTTCTTTAGAGAGTTTGTACCTCAGTCCCTTCAGGATGCATGGAGTGCGGAGTTTGAGCAGCTGCGTCAGGGCACTATGACAGTATCAGAGTATGCCGTTAGATTTAGTGATTTGGCTAGACATGCACCTGCCTTGGTTGCTACAGTTAGGGAGCGAGTCTGTAGGTTCATTGAGGGGCTCGGGCATGATATTCGGTTTAGCATGGCTCAGGAGTTGGAGTCGGATGTTTCATTTTCGCAGGTGGTAGGGATCGCTCGCCGGATAGAGGGCATGTTGGATCAGGAGAGAGAGGACAGGTGGGGCTAGGAGAGAGAGGGCGGGCGAGATCAGGAGAGAGAGTACAGGAAGGCGGGGAGGCCTTGTAGACTGGAGAGATCCACTGGTCCTTATTTTGGAGGCAGGGTGCGATATGGTAGAGGTTTTGTAGGTCAGCTAGTTCAGTTTGCACTTCAGGCTTCGCGCAGTGTTTCAGATGTTCATGGGTCTCAGAGTACCCATACCGCACAGTTCCTACAGCCATATCAGCAGCGAAGTTGCTTTGAGTGTGGGGATACCAGCCACATGGTGAGAAGTTGTCCCAGACTTTGGACAGATATGTCACAGTGGGGTATTCAGGCGAGTAGAGGGCGCCCTAGAGGGGGAGGCCCGGCCCGTTGATGTGGTTCATATAGTAGGCTTAAGGTTGTTGCGCCAGATGATTTCATACAAGTATCCTTTCAGTTTGTTCTAGAGCAGCACCATTCGTATTTTTGTTACAGTTTTGCTTTTTAGGGTGAGTTCCCCTATTTCTTCATCACCTAGGGGTGAGTTCATGACTCAATATTCTGTTTACGTGTTTGCCCTGTTGGGAGATTCTATGAGTGGTAGCCCGTGTCTATCGTTTGTTTGTATTCATTATTGAGAGCTATGAGACTAGTAGTGATTTCCTGTTGTCCATTACGGTAAGTTGATGTGATTCCTAAGTATTTTGGTTTCGAGTTGTGATTTTGATGCTCCACCAGTGTGGGAGCCAGTACTTGATGTAAGTTTGTGACGAAATTGATCTAGTGGAAGGTTTCAGTTGGTTTGATGTACATTCTACATGTGATTCAGAGTTGAGGGTGCGACCCTCGCGATTTCATGTGATTTGATGTGTTTGAACTGGGCTGTGTACCGCGGTGGAAGTTATATCAGGATGAGATACTTATGATTGTTCATGTACTTTGATTTTTCCATTTAAATTGATTTGTAGTATAGTACTGATAGAGAGTTGTACCTGTCGGGCTTGTTTGATATTTCTCTTATGTGTTTCTCTTTACGTATTCAGTCATTTTTGTTCTGTGCTTCTTGAGTTTTAGCTTGCGGGGTGTGTGCCCGATGGTGTTAGTTGTGACTTGTTGATTCAGGTGTATAGTTATGAGGTCTTCGTGGTTCTTGAATCATCGTCAGTGTTGTAAAGGTTTGAAATGGGTTCCTATCGGATATGAGGCTAATGTCGGTGCTAGTTTTGATTATGGGCAGCTATTGTGATCAGAAGTGTTATTATGGGTCTATGTATGGTGTGTTATGTTGTGTGGTCGTACCTCATGGGTGCAGGCATGAGTTGTTGCAGCTGGTTGAGACTGATACCGGGTGTGGATTTAGAATCGGGTCTTTTGGAAATGAATGGAAGGTGCGAAGTTTGACTCTAAGGCTTATTGATATTGGTAGAAGGAATAAATTTCAGTTGGGATGGTGTCGTTAGGCTTATGTGGATTGGGGTGATGTGGATGTCACGCCCCAACCTTGGGAGACGTGGCTGGCACCCGGTGCTGCACTGGTCCGAGCGAACCACTCTATAACTCATTCATTCCTTTTGTAACTATCATGGGCCAACATGGCCACAACTCATAATGTACAATTGTAAGTGGGCAAATGTTATATCAATGAACCGTCGTTCATAAAACATGAATACATACGAGCCGTCAAGGCCTCTGATATATTGTACATAATAACCTATGTCTACAAAGCCTCTAAGATTATTTGACATAAAATGGGACAGGGTACCGGCCTACCCATAAGTCTGTAGCAAAACACTAACATGATGACTTATAGACACGACTGCACTCCGAATGAGGTGGAGTTTTACCGATCCTTCGCTGAATGCTAACCTCGTCTACTATGAGGGCTCGTCAAACTGATTGTCTATACCTGCAGGCATGAATGCAGTGTCCCCAACAAAAGGACGTCAGTACGAATAATGTACTGAGTACGTAAGGCTGAACTGAAATATAACAGTAAGTCAACATTAATTAAGGACATGGAAGAAACATGGGGTAAATGACTCAGCCTGTAAGTCTGGATAGCTCTGTAAATCATGAAATATTCATACTGTCATGCATGTGCGTGTAAATGTCATGTAATGCATAGGTCTGTACGTACATAATATCATCAAGCCTCTGAGGGCATCCCATCATATCATCTCAGCCTTTGTGGGCAAAATCATCAACGTATACCAACTGATCAGGTGGTGGTGCGTATATAACGCCATAACCTTTCCCATATCCCATATCCCATATCCCATATATGTATGTATGTGTGTGTGTGTGTGTATATATATATATATATATATATATATATATATATATATATACACACACACACGCGCGCGCGCGCGCGCGCGCGCGCGTACGTACGTAACGTACCTGGTTATGGGTCAATGTGCATGTGTAAATGCATGAAATGCATATGAAATACGTTAATAAAATTTCTCGGTACATCATGAGACCATTATGCTTCTGATTAATATCATGAAATAAACTTTACCAACTTACGTATTTTCGAGACCCATGAACAGATGATAGAATAATATGACACATGGGAGAATAAGAATATACACATCTCTAGAATTTCTACAAATAGAGTAATTTATAGAAGTTGTGTATTTGCTCGTTCATTTGTGTCGTATAGATCATGCCAGAAGAAAGAAGGGATAACCTTAAATACCTGAGCCGATTCTCTTGACAACCCCCTAACACATGTCAATTGCGACGACACGTAACGACAGACCGTTGTAGGAAAATAATCCATATGATATTCTTGAGAAAGATTATAGCGAGCTCCCTTAAAATTGCAAATCCCGTTACTATTATGTCGTATAACTTCGCATGAATTCCTTGTTGAAGTTGCTTATAAAATATCGTCATTTTGAAGGAAATTTTGGAAGATGCTAAGGGATGATTTTAGGTTGAATTGTTGGAGTATTATCCGTAAGTTGTTTTATCCAAAATGAAGCTTAAGTCTTTAAAAATGAATTGNTCTTCCGAAAATCCTAAACCGATGAGATTTTGCGATTCTCAGATACAAGAGAGTTAATGTTACACCTTCTCCAGAAAAAGGTAATACAAACTTTGAATAATAATCTTTGTAGTCATTATTAAGTGGTTTAGAAGTAGACAAGGATACAACAAAAATTTTCCATTTCATAAAGCAAACAGAAACATGAAAACTGAAGTATATTACTATGGTAGAAGGCCTTGAAAAGGGAACAAATGACTTACCAGGAGAGTTGCGCAGTGCCTTGACAGCGTCGAAGTTTTCACATATATAGCCCCAGTTAACATGGTCATACACCTTTTCCAAGAATATCATACGGATATTTTCCTATTCCAGGTATGTTAAGGCTATCCCTTCTTTCTTTTGGCATGATTTATACTACAAACGAAACGAGCAAATGCATGATTTCCATAAATGAATCTATTCATAGAAATACTAGGGGTGTCTATATTCTTGATTCCCCATGTGAATTATTATTATATCTTCTGTTCATGGGTCTCAAAAAATAAGTATTTCATAAAGTTTATCCGAAAGACATATTAATTTTTATGGCATTACGAGAAAATATTATTAATGTATTTCTTATCCATTTCATGCATTTATATATGTGCATTGACCCATGACCAGATGGCGTTATATACGCATATATGTATGTATGTGTGTGTGTGTGTGTATATATATATATATATATATATATATATATATATATATACACACACACACGCGCGCGCGCGCGCGCGCGCGCGCGTATATAACGCCATCTGGATATGGGTCAATGTGCATGTATAAATGCATGAAATGCATATGAAATACGTTAATAAAATCTCTCGGTACGTCATAAGACCATTATGCTTCTGATTAATATCATGAAATAAACTTTACCAACTTACGTATTTTTGAGACCCATGAACAGATGATAGAATAATATGACACATGGGAGAATAAGAATATACACATCTCTAGCATTTCTACGAATGAGTAATTTATGGAAGTTGTGCATTTGCTCGTTTCGCTTGTGTCGTATAGATCATGCTAAAAGAAAGAAGGGATAGCTTTAACATACCTGCTATAGCATGTGTGAACAAAGTCATAACTTCCCAATGAAGTTCTTGTTTCTCTCATACATTTGTATCAGCGAGCCTTGTCGAAATACCTCTTGCCTAAATATCTCCATCAGTTTGTATGAGTTTCCAGCAACAGATGTTCTCTTTCCTTCATCTTCAAAGTGTACTGGTTCTATTCAATCACGTTTCATGTCGCCATACACTAGGCTTAAGTCATTGAACAATTAATATGAAAATCACTGTACTTGTCCAAAGGAAATGGAGTAAGACTTGTAATAAGTCTTTAATTGATAAATCCTAATTAACCTTAGGTAGCCACCTAGGCATAGAATGACTAAGAGTCATTCTCGTAGTCTTGTGGCTTTGTGCCATGTTTTGGGGAGGGATTAATCTTATCCACTAATTTTATGGATTAACTAGGTAATGTCCCGTTACCATCAATTACCCACATAATTAAGAATTATTCAAAATTACTTAAAATACTACTCACTTTTAATACATATTATACACCTCACTATTGTTTCATTAAAACGTCCATGTTAAAAAAACACATTTTCTTAACTTCTAATTTTTTTAATCTCATATAAAGAGTATAAATTTTCGTACGCTTAATTTTTGAAATGGTAAAAAGAAAACCTTTTTTCATGTGAGAAAATAATTTCTATCTTTATAATAAAGAAAATCTCATAAATAAAAATTACGTTAGAAGGGTTTGTAAATTTCACAAATTAATACCAAATGGAGGAACAAAAAAAATCCCAATATTCCATTTTTTATATGATACTTTTATTCTTTCTAGTCTTTAAAAAATGGTATTATCATATATGTGAAAGATCTTTAACTTGAAAGAATTTTATTTCACCTTTATATTAAATATACTTAAAATCATAAAGATATTATGACACGTTTAAAATTACAAATTCTAAGTGAAAATGTTATAATATGCTTAAAATAATAAATTCTAAGTGAAGTAATCCTTTGGTACATGCGAAAATATTTCTTAAACATCTCGTTCAATCAACTAAACTAATAAGTACTATGGAGTATCATAAAATGTAACAAGAGGTATTAGAAAAAAATAATATTGATGTTACAAAACTTACGGGGTGTAACAGTGGAGTCACCCGCGGGTGTATGTTGGAAGTGTGCATTCAGTGATTTGAGGACTTCGAGGCGAATTTTGGCACGTTCGAGGACGAACCTTTGTTTGAGAGGGGGAGGATGTAACGACCCGGTCAGTCGTTTTGAGAAATTAAGTTCTATTCTGCGGCATGGTGCCTTGAAAAGCTCCGTATGATGTGTTATGACTTGCGCGCATGGTCGAATTCATTACCGGATGATTCGGAGCCAAATTGGAAGGAAAATTTCAATTTTGGAAGTTTAAGAGGTAAGAATTGACCGTAATTTTGACTTTTGTATAAGTGGCTTCGGAATGGGTTCTAGATGATCTCAACAGCTTCGTACGGTGATTTTGGACTTAGGCGTGCGTCCGGATTTGGATTTGGAGGTCCGTAGGGTAATTTGAGTCATTTTGGCGAAAATTGGAAAAGTTGATGTTTGGAAGATGGAGAAGTTTGGCCTATGGTTGACTTTTGTGATATCGCAGTCGGAATGTTATTCCGAGAGTTGGAACAGCTCCATTATGTCATTTGGGACTTGTCTACAAAATTTGGCGTCGTTCCGGGTTGATTTGATAGGTTTCGGCGCGAGTTTTAGAAGTTGGAAGATTTGAAAGTTCTCATAAGTTCGATTCATGGCGCGATTTTTATTTCCGGCATTGTTTGATGTGATTTGAGGCCCCAAGCAAGTTCTTCTTAGGTAATAGAACTTGTTTGTGTGTTTAGACGGGGTCCCGGGGGCCTCGTGTGTGTTTCGGATGGGCTACGAGCCAATTTCTTCTATTTTTGGATTGCTAGTTTCTGGTTTCTAACGTTCTCTTTCGCGATCGCGTAGTTCCAGTCGCGATCGCATAGTGTTTTGCTGATTTGCCCCATTTTTCGTCATCGCGTTCGCATAATACGGTTCGCGATCACGAACTTGTGAAATCTTCTGCATCGCGTTCGCGTATTGGTATCCTTGCTTCCTTACTCTATTCTTCGCGTTCGCGTCCTTGGGCATGCGACCGCGTAAGTCTAGCTTACTATTATCCGCGTTCGCATCTCTTCTTTCGCGTTCGCATAAGGTCATTCTGGGCAGCCTTCTTTTCCTTCTTCATGATCGCGAGGGTTTTTCCGCGATCGTGATGCATAGGCAGAATATAAGATCATCATGTCGAGGGTTAGACCATTTTTATCATATCATGTTTTGAGCGATTCTTTGTGCATATTTCAAGCAAATTGATTGGATAAGTGTTCTTCACCTAGAATTTATTATATTCTATGATTTTTATATTTCTTTTTATCATTTAATTTGTCTTGTGGGTTGAGAAAAATGAAGGTTTTTGAAGAAAATTTTCAAAATGAAAAATCATGATTTGAGGGACGAAATNATTTCATGCATTTATATATGTGCATTGACCCATGACCAGATGGCGTTATATACGCATATATGTATGTATGTGTGTGTGTGTGTGTGTATATATATATATATATATATATATATATATATATATATATATATATGTGTGTGTGTGTGTGTGTGTGTCAAAAGGTTATGGCGTTATATACGCACCACCACCTGATCAGCTAGTATACGTTGATGATTTTGCCTACAGTGGTCGAGATGATATGATGGGATGCCCTCAGAGGCTTGATGATATTATGAACACTTGTACTTATGCATGACATGATATTCATACGCATATGCATGACATTATAAGTATTTCATGATTTACAGAATTGTCCAGCCTTACAGGTTGAGTCATGTACTCTATATTTCTTCCATGTCTTTTATGTACTTATTTATATGCCTTACGTACTCGGTACATTATTCGTACTGACGTCCCTTTTGCCTGGGGACACTGCATTTCATGTCCGCAGGTCCCGATAGACAGGTCGAGAGTCCTCCAAGTAGGCTATCAGCTCAGCGGAAGATGTGCGTGCGCTCCATTTGCTCCGGAGTTGCTTATTTGGTCAGTATGATTAGTACATGCATTGATTGGTATGGCGGGGCTCTGTCCCAACCTTGATATTATGTATTCTTAGAGGCTTTTAGACAGATGTCATGTATAGGGATTCTTGTATGGTCTTGCGGCTTATGTTTTGAGTATATAAAGGATCATGTCGGCTTTATTGGCCCGTATGTCGTATGTATAAGTTTGGATTACATGTTGGGTCATCCAATATCGAGTATTTCCCCATGTTTTATTCTATTTATCTCACGATAGCCTCTTTGGCTCATTTACCTATGATAGTATGAAACGAAAGATACGTTATGTAGGTACTCGGTTGAGTAAGGTATCGGGTGCCCGTTGCAGCCCATCAGTGTGGGTCGTGACATGTTTCCTGCGCCTTTGCCTCGGCTATCTTCTCAGCATGATTGAACCCCCGAGCATGAATTTCTTCGAGAGTCTCCCTCCGGGCTTGGCACTTAGACAAATCATTTCCCCGGTCGGAGGCCTCCCTCAACTCAACTTGAACGGCCGCAGCATCCATTAAGTACATGGCAATGGATTTATCAGCCGCAGCCTTCGTCTTCTCAGCTTCAACCTTAGCTTGTACAGCTTCAGCCTTGGCCTGTACAGTTTCGGCCCGGCCCCTAGCGAGCTCAGCCTCTAACTCCTCGATCTTCTTGGCCTGAGCTAGACCATTCGCTTTTATGCCTCGGAGCTGGGTTTCAGCCTAGGCCAGTTGGGCCGTAACAACTTCTTTATCGGCAACAAGTTGATCGATGGTCTTCTTCCACTGATGACAATCAGCTTTAACTTGGTCAACCTAGCTCCGGAGCTGCCCAATCATCTCTAGCTTTTGCTGCAACTGGATATCGAAGTGTTAGCCTCCAAAGTAGGGCCAAGAAGGTCGTACTCTGTTAAAATCACAATTACCTACTCATCTAGCTCGGACTCTCTTTTTTTAGCTTTGGCCAATGCGGTCCGGAGATCTTTAAGCTCCTCTTCCTTTTGGCTACAGAGGAGCCTTAGGGCCTTCTCTTTGCCCGAAACTTTCTTGAGCTCGGCCTCACATTGGCTCAACTCAGCTCTAAACTTTATGATGGCCTATACGTGGAATGGAGATATATCAGTAAAAAGAAAAGAAAGAGAAGAGCAAATTACAATAATGAAAGTAAGTACTTACCCGGGAGAGGAGATGTTGAGCCTCTTTGAATATGGTGGATGCGTCGTCAAGGTCATTGGCATCCTTAATCCCAGCATAGCAACCCTGAAAAGGATCTTCCTCGAGGACCTTGCTCGGATCGGGCATACGCAGAGCGTTGGCTTCCTCGATTGCCCCCTCGGAATAAGTTGGCAAAGAAAGGGAGTGACCTGTTGTAGCAGCCCCAAGCTCTTCACTCGGGGCGTTCTCATTAGCTTCAGGAGTCTCAGCATTTTCCCCCTCCAGTATAGTTGTTGAAGATGGAGGGACATCTCAACCTCCGGGGACACGGGGGCCTTGCCCGCATCTTTTTTCGGAGTTCCCTCACCACAAGATGAGGTCTCTGGGACGGAGGGATTGGCGGCCTCGATGGGTTTCCTGGCTCGAGGAACCAGCGCCGAATCTTCATCGTCATTTTCTTCGTCACCCGGGGAACAAGGGGCTGAATCCGCGCCCGCTTGAGCAAACCTCTTCCGCAGCCTCCGAGTAGGGGTTTTCTTATCCTGAGGGTCTTCGGGCTTCGAAACCCTCTTCCTTTTATTGTCCTTCTCCGATTTCGGAATTGAAGGCTTGGTCTTCTCCCCGGGCAGAGCCGGCCTCATCTCAGATGCGTCCCCAAGGCCTGCACAAGTAAACACGAGTAAATTGACATCACCAGTATATGAAAAGTATTTGAAACTCGGGAAAGCACTTACCATGGTTCTTGGCCTCCCACCGGCCCTTCGCTAATTCACGCCACTTGCGCTCATCATAGGAAGAGGTGGCAGCTAACTTTCAGACCCAATCCTTGAGGTCTGGCACCGCGAGAGGCGCCCAGGCGGTGGCGGCCAAAAGAAGGGTAAAGGTATTATGAGATGACGAAGCAAAACATGAATAGATACCGGGGAAAGGAACTCCACTTACGATTAAATTTCCACCTCTCCGGGAACGGATTTTGTCCCCGGGGATAACATCCTAAGTTCTTACTCTGACGAACCAGCTCATCCAACCTCGATCTTTGGTCTCAGCAGTACTGGCAAAGATGGCTTTCGTTGTTCGACGTTGCAACTTGATGAGCCCTCGAAATAGCTGGGGCCGATACAATCGGATCAGGTGGCTGAGGGTGAATTCTAACCCCTCAGCCTTCTCGGAAAAGAAGCGTATCATGATCACGATACGCCAAAAAGAAGGGTGAATCTGACGGAGGGCGACTTCGTATGTTTTGCAGAAGTCGATCACCACCGGATCGAGGGGACCCAGTGTAAAGGGATAAGTGTAAACACTTAAAAACCCCTCCACATGGGTAGTAATGCTTTCATCGGGGCTCGGGATCTGAATCACGACCTCATCTCCCCAGCAACAGTCCTTCTTCACATCCTTGATGAGCTTCTTCGATATCAAGCTAATATATCGAGATCCGTGCTCACATCGGCCTTGGAGGTCGGGGGATTCTCAATACTAAAGTCCTTCTTGATTACACAAGGGCCGGGGTGATTTCTTGAAGAATTGGCGGCACCGCCGGTTTGGCTGGCCGGGAAGTAGAAGAAGATGACGCTTTATCCTTTTTGGGGACCGTTTTGGAAGTTTTAGCCATGACCGTAAGCTAAAGAATGCGGGTTGCACAGGGATATGGTGTTTTCTACAAGAGCTTGGCGTTTTCCACTGCTTAAAGAGGCGGTGGTAACGGGTGATTAGAGAAAGAGATGAAGATATGGAAGGTATAAAGAAAGAGTAAAGTTCTTTACTCAGAAGAATCGCCTCATATTTATAGAAGGGCAAAGACGGTTCGGCGGCGCTAGTGGCCGACAAATACTGGCGTACATTCAATATTTTGGGGAAGTGGAATGACGGGACGTTTTGGTCACTTCGAGTGCCCGTATCATATAAATGACGTCATCACTAAAGACTTCGAGAAAACGAGGACCAAAAAATGTTTCTTATCATCATACTCTAAGAAACACGTCCCCAAAGTCATGGCAAAAATCACGGAATAGGATTGTACAATTCCGTACTAGGCGGTTAGACAGTTGTACCAAGAATATTCCCTACTGTAAATGGAAATATTCCTTATTTAGGGTTCCCACATTATATAAAGGGGGCCCCAATCATTTGTAAGACTATCTTTCTACTGAGCAAAGAATATACTTTCTACTTTTTGCCTGTTGTTCATCAGAATTGTCCCTTAGCTTAATTGTTCTTGCTTTGATTCTCTTACTTAATTGTTCTTACTGCCCTAATCCACCAGAAGGTTGCCGTCTCGAGGTCACTGCTACTAAGTAATATTGGTTTGATCCACTTCTATATTTCATTTCTACTTTATATTTTTTTATTATTAATTGGTATTGACTAAATCACATATCTTTAAAACCACAAATCAAATTTAATTGTTACTCGTATTTTTCGAGGTAAACAATACACACAATCTTTTCCATTAAACAAAGTTTTTATCTTGCATAAAACATAAGATTTGAAGATTTGCACATGATATAATTTCCATTAGATACCTTTTTGCTCAAAATTTGGACGAACTTCGCCAATTCAATGTTATATTGGTATTAAGAGAAAATCTACGAAATAGCTACAATTACGAAGTTCTTGCATCAATCTTGAAAGAATTTATTTTCCTAGTAACTTTAAAATGTATGTGTTAGAGTTTAAATCTTTGTACGTTTAGTTATGAATTTATTAATAATTTATTAATTTTCTTCAATATTTACCCAATGAAATGTGTATATTTTCTAATATATTAAATTTTGAATAATTTTTTTATATTTTTTTGTAACATAAATGTAACCACCCGGCCGGTCGTTTTATGAGTTACAGCTCCGTTTTCCCCATTTCTGCTTTATTGTGCTTTGTTTATCCGTATTATGTGGTATCGGGTTAGTCAGTTCGAATCCGGAATGGTTTTGGTAAGGTTTGAGAAACTTAGTCTCTTTTGAGTAAGCTTAAGTTGGAAAAGTCAACCGGGTGTTGACTTATGTGAAAAAGGGCTCGGATGTGAATTCTGATGATTCAGATAGCTTCGGGGGTAATTTGGGACTTAGGAGTGTGATCGAAATGTGTTTTGGAGGTCCGGAGTAGCTTTAGGCTTGAATTGGCGAAAATGGATTTTTGGCGTTTTTCGGTTGATAGGTGAGATTTTGATATAGGGGTCGGAATGGAATTCCAGGAGTTGCAGTAGGTCTGTTGAGTCAATTGGGATGTGTGTACAAAAATTTCAGGTCATTCGGACGTGGTTTGCTAGACTTTTTGATCAAAAGCGTAATTCGAAAGATTTTTGGAACCTTAGGCTTGAATCCAATGTGATTCGGCTGATTCAATATTTTTTGAGGTGTTTTGAGAATTGGTACAGGTTTGGATAGTGGTATGTAACTGGTTTGTGCTTTTGGTGGAGGTCCCGGGTGCCTCGGGGTGATTTCGGATGGTTGACGGAGAGTTAGGAATTGGGAGTTGGCAGCTGAAGTTGAGTTTACTGTCATAACCGCACCTGCGGCTAGGGGACCGCAGGTGCGGGCTCACAGAAGCGCCCAGTGGGTCCCAGATGCGGAATTTGGCCATGGGAGCTGGAACCGCAGAAGCGGTTGGTTGAGCACACCTGCGGTATCGCAGGTGCGGGTGTTCGATCGCAGGTGCGGTCCCAGACGTTTAAGTGAAAACCGCAGGTGCGGTGGGTTAGATCGCAGAAGCATAAAATGGACCGCAGGTGCGAAATCCCTGGGTTAGAGAGTATATATTTCGCCCTTCGCGATTTTCAGACTTTCTTCACATTTTTAAAATGGTTTTTGGAGCTTTTTGGGAGATTTTGAAGAGGGAATCAGAGGGAACTTCATTGAGGTAAGGTTTTTGAACCTAAAACTCGTTCCTATGGTGTTATTTCATTGATTAGAATCGGAAATTATGGTAATTTGTGGGAAAATATTGAAGAAACTAGGGCTTGGAATTGGAGACCTAGAATTTGGGATTTGAGGAGTCATTTCTGGTTGGATTTTGGTAAATTTGATATGCATGAACTCGTGGGAAGATAAGGATTCCATTGATGGTAATTTTATCGGATTCCGAGACATGGACCCTGGGGTCGGGTTTGGTTAATTTCGGGATTCGTGTCGTAATTTGATTACTTTTGCATGGGTTTCGTTCCCTTAGCATATTTTGACATCATGATTCTGATTTTGGTTAGATTCGACGCGAGTTGAGGCCGAGACGAGAGGCAAAGGCGTCGCGGGCCAGAGAATTGGACCGGATAGAGGTAAGTAATGATTGTAAATGTTGTCCTGAGGGTATGAAACCCCGAATTTCACATCATTGTGCTACTTTGAGGTTACGTACACGCTAGATGACGAGTGTGGGATCGTGCACCGTTGGGGACTGTGACTTAGTCCGTCCCGTATGACTGTTTAACTACGTATTTGATTGAAAACTGTTTGCTATCATCATGTTTTGGGCTGAATGCCATATTTGGGCCTCGCGCCAGGATTTTACTACTATTCCTCACTGTTTGTATTCAGTCATGCTATGTTCTTACTATTTTCATAACTCGATTTTATTCACTCCTCCTGATTTCATAAATGATATTTTGGGGTGAGCATCATGTTTTACTGTTGCCCGTGTGGCTTGTGAGATTCTGACTGAGTAAGGCCGAGGGCCTGTGTTGTGAGGATATTATGAGGTCGGGCTGCGCGCCACAACATGTGGTACCGATTGTGATATAAGAGAGGCCGAGGGCTAGATTTATTATGCCACGAGGTGGCTTGTGATTGATATGAGGCCGAGAGCCTGCTGATTATGCCACGAGATGGCTTATTATTGCGCTTGGGCCGTAAGGGGCCCCTCCCGGAGTCTGTACACCCCCAGTGAGCGCGGGTACCCAGTTTGTGATATGATATAGCCCGAGGGGCTGATACGAGTGATTGTGAGATAGCCTGGGAGGCTGGTTTCTATTGGTATTTTTCCCGAAGGGATGATTTGTGTTTCAATCTTTTATACCTATTTTCATTCACTCATTTGAACTTCTATAAGATGTTTTAAAGAGGTTTTACTGAACCAAGAATTTTTTGTGAGTTTTTACTGTTTTACTGTATTGTGATGGTTTTACCTTGCCTCGTTGTAGCATTTTGCTGTGTATTTACGTGTTTTCTTATCGCTCAGCTGCCTTTACTTTTATTACATACTGAGTTGGCGTACTCACATTACTCCCTGCACCCCTGTGTGCAGATTCAGGAGTCTTGGGTCACGCTAGCGAGGCTGATTTGCTTCCAGCAGGCTTGTTCGGAGATTGACTAGGTAGCTGCTCGGCGTACGCAGCCCAGTGCTTCTCCTTCCTGCTTTTATTTCGTTTGTTCTAGCTTCGAATTAGACTATGTTGTCTATTCATACTCTTAGACAGATTTTAGATGCTCATGACTGGTGGCACCCTGATGTCGGGCTGTGTTTGTTTCCGCAGTCATTTTATTTCACTCTATTTTGGGATTTATCACTTATTAATGACTTGATTATGGATTATTATAACTGTTAATTGGTTTTGGGGGTTTGTGTCGGCTGGCCTTGTTTCACGAGAGGCGCCATCACGACCGGTTCCGGTTCGGGGTCGTGACAAGTTGGTATCAGAGTGTCACGACCCGGATTTCCCACCATTAGGAGTCGTGATGGCGCCTACTGTTGGAGCTAGGCAAGCCAAACATTTAAACATTTTCGGATAACAACATAACAATAATAAAATAACGAGTCTTTAAATAAATGCGGAAGTCTTTCAAAACATAGATAACTGAAAACCCAAAATGCGGAAGTCTAATATTTCACTACCCAAGACTGGAGTCGCCATCTCACGAACTACTAAAGAGTGCAACAGACAAGTCTGAATAGAAATACATAAATATCTGTCTCGGTACAATGGAAACAAACTGAAACATAGAAAGGGACTCCGGCCTACGAACGCCAGCTAGGCTACCTCGTAAGTCCCTGGACTGAAGTCAGCTCCCGATCGATATCCTACTGCTATGGTCCAAAAGATGCTCCGGTACCGTGATCTGTGCAAAAGAGCACAGAAGTGTAGCATCAGCACAACCGACCCCATGTGTTGGTAAGTGCCTGGCCTAACCCCGGCGAAGTAGTGACGAGGCTAGACAGGACTACCAAATCAACCTGTGCAGTTCAATGTATATATATATGCAGTACAAGGAAAGAATACAGAAGTTTAACAGTTAAGAGGGAGGGAAACATATTATGGGGAGGTACAGTCCGGAGATAAAGTCAACAATTTAAGTAAGAAACAAGGCAATAACAATAACTAATGAGAGCAGGACAATCAACAGTTGCACGGCATCAACCTTCGTGCTTTTACTCTCATTTTCACCAAAGCAATCAAATAAAGTGCACGGCATCACCCTTCGTGCTTTCCCTCACGTAACTCTCATATCATGGCACGGAATGATCCTTCGTGCAAATATAATCAAAACATGGCACGGAATGACCCTTCGTGTAATTATAATCAAAACATGGCACGGAATGACCCTTCGTGCATTATCACTCTTCCTCACTCAAACAGTAATCGCAACCAAACGGGGCGAGGGGATAAACAAATAATAAGAACTGTCCCGGCAAGGGAATTACACAATTAACAGCTAACTCCCGGCAAGGGAGCAACAACAATACTTTCACATCCCGGCAAGGGAAATAGTCAATATACTCAAACCATCCCGGAAAGGGATTAATCATACCCCTTTCTATTGCTTTCATTTCTTACTCAATAGTCTTTTTGTCGTTCGAGCCAGCGCTCCAAAGGATTTGCAATTCATAATTAGTTCTCATACTCTTCACATTGCATAAAATTCATCAATTAACAAGGAGGAGTCATAGCAATATCAGGATAAGTGCATACAAGGACCCACGGTCATGCTAGACACCGGTGTATAGATACTCGTCACCATGCCTATACACCGTACTCGATCATTTAGCAATTAGCAATTAATAACACTCTAATCTTATTCCTTCAAGCCAAAGTTAGATCAAACACTTACCTCGCTTTGCAACCAAATTCAAGATTCCAATAAACCTTCGCCTTGAAAATTCGTGTTCGATGGCTTCAAATCTAGTCACAAATAATTTAATATACTCAATACAAATAGTAGAAATTAATTCCATATGAATTTACTAATTTTTCGGATTTAACTCAAAAATTGCTCGTGGGGCCCACTCCTCGGAATCATATGAAACTGACAAAATATGATAACCCCTTCCGATACGAGTTCAACCATACAAAAATTATCGAATTCCGACATCGGATTGGCTTTCAAATCTTAAATTTTCGTTTTTGGAAGATCTGGTAAAAATCTGATTTTTCTTCCATAAATTCATGGATTCATGATGTAAATGAGTATGGAATCATGATCTATAAAGGATTTATGATAAATAACACTTACCTCATTCAAATTTGTGAAAACCCCTCTGAAAATCGCCCAAACCGAGCTCCCCAACTCTATTTTTGTCAAAAAT
>NW_017674091.1:106593-109021 GCF_001879085.1 Nicotiana attenuata | reverse complement strand
ATTTATGTATTCATTGTGATTTTGACTAGATTCGACGCGCGAGGAGGTCGATACGAAAGGAAAAGGCATTGCGGACCATTCTACGGCCGGATAGAGGTGAGTAGTTGGTGTATATGATGGCCTGAGGGTTTGAAACCCCGGCTTATCACATTGTGACGCTATTGTAGGGCGTGACTCGCACCCCATGGCAGGTGCGGGATTGGTTATGACTGGGGATTGAGACTTAGTCCATCCCGAACAAGAATGTTTCTATATTGGCGACTGATACGCACCCTGTATTGAATATATCTGGTCTTATTGCCGTGTTTGGGGCCTTGTGCCGATCTGTAGCATCCTTAGAGGATGATTGTCATTGTGATAGCATGCTTTGTATAATCATTGATCTCAGTCCTGTGTTTAATCACTGTTATGAAATGCTAAGTCACTATTCCTGAAGTTAAATATCTAAAGTATATTCTTCTTAATAAATTGGAAATCGGAAAATTAATTGAATCTGTTACGTGACTCATATGCATGTTGTGGACTGAGTATGGATCGGGCTGCACGCCGCAGCGAATGGTATGATTATATTGCGCTTGGGCTGAAGGAGCCCCTCCGGAGTCTGTACACACCCCAGTGAGCGCCGTCGACGTTAAATGGATCGGGCTACGCGCCGTAGCGGTCATGTGCATTGCATTGCATCTTTACATTATACTTGACTGATATATTTGAAGTTGTTTTGCTGTTAGTTCGTAGTTAGGTGTTGGACTGTTAGTTTTAGCTTTGCTTTGTGGCATTTCGTGGATTTCTTATCTTCAGACATTTTATATGCTTATTACTCACTGAGTCGGTAGTACTCACCCCTACTCCCTGCACCTTGTGTGCAGATTCAGGTACACCGGAGGCTTAGCTGAGCAGTCTTTGTTTCCCAGGGCTTATCGGAGTTGTTGAGGTAGCTGCTTGACGTCCGCAGGACCTGACTACTCTTCCTATTTCAGTTTTATTTATATATACATTTCCAGACTTGAGTATTTTCGTTCAGATATTGTTATTCAGATTGTTTTAGAGGCTCTAGACTCGTGACCCCAGATCTTTGGGAGCGTTTTATCAGACTTCGTATTTTTCTCAATATTATTCTATTATAAATATTGGATTATTATTCTAAAACTATTATAATCTCTTTAGATTGTCGGTTTGAGGTTTACGGTTGATTTGGGAACGATTTTGGTCAGGCTTGCCTAGCAATATTGTTGGGCGCCATCACGACCGAGTTTGGGGTCGTGACATTGGAAGTATTGCCTAAGTTTGAATGCAACAAATCAAAATGTCAAATATGTGTGGAATCTAAGTATGTTAAACATCCTTATAAGTCAGTTAAAAGGAATTCAAATCCTTTAGACTTGATTCACACATATATTTGCGACATAAAGTCAATACCATCTCGCGGTGGAAAGAAGTATTTCATAACTTTTATTGACGATAGTACTCGATATTGCTATGTTTACTTACTTAATAGTAAAGATGAAGCAATAGACGCATTCAAGCAATACAAAAATATAGTTGAAACGCAACTTAACAAGAAAATCAAAATGATAAGAAGTGATAGGCGTGGTGAATATGAATCTCCTTTTGAACAAATATGTTTAGAATATGGAATTATTCATCAAACAACGGCCCCTTACACGCCCCAATCCAATGGGATTGTGGAAACATTGTGTTCGCTGAAATACTGGAGTTTGAAGTACCACTACACCAGTATGTAATTCGTATCCTGGGAGGAAATAATCCATAACCTTGGGTACTAGGAGGGGATTAAATTCCTTAGCGAAACACTGTAAATTCAGTGGGCTCGGATTAACTTTTGTTTCGTTTATATTTTCTATTTATATGTTATTTTATCTTTCCAGAATTAGTTTACATATACAGTTTACCAACATGTATATAGATATTTATTTTGCTGTTAATATACATGACTTGATTATATAAATATTTCTACATTATTTGGGTGGAAAACTCAATCAGACTCTGATAAAAGTTAACCTACCTCGTGAAAGCCCTCGGAACCCACATTCGAATTTCCTTTTTATTTTATTGAGAAAACTACCCTTTATAGCCTCTCAAAATTTTAATAGCCCATGTTTTGTTCTACTTACAAAAAATGGCCCTTCGGCCCAAATGTATTGCATATAGGAGCCGAAAGGAATAAGCATGACAACAGAAGCGCCTGTAGCTCAGTGGATAGAGCGCCTATTTCCTAAGCTGAAGGTCGCAGGTTCGACCTTACCTGGCGCGATAGAGCAACCCTTTTCTGCCTTTTTAAATGTACTTCTGGATCTGATAAGTATTAGCTAACAATTGAATGAAACATGTAATGTAAGGGGTTGGGGGAAGATAAGAAATATAAAACACAACCATGAAAGTGACCATCTGACCACCACACATATCGCAT
>NW_017674091.1:99350-100139 GCF_001879085.1 Nicotiana attenuata | reverse complement strand
GCTGTGCTCAACTGAACCTGGGTGCCCAACTCCTGGTGAACTGCTCTCCAGAAGCGCGAGGTAAACTGCGTACCCCGATCCAAAATAAAAGATGTCGGCACCCCATGAAGGCGAACAATCTCTCGGATGTAGATCTCAGCTTAACCTCTCCGATGAATAAGTGGCTGCAACAGGAATAAAATGCGCTGACTTGGTCAGCCTATCAACAATGACCCAAATAGCATCAAACTTCTTCCGGGTCAACGGAAGTCCAGTGACGAAATCCATGGTAATCCTCTCCCACTTCCACTCGGGGAGCTCAATCCTCTGAAACAAACCACCAGGCCTCTGATGCTCATACTTAACCTGCTGACAGTTCAAACATCGAGCCACATATGCAACAATATCTTTCTTCATTCTACGCCACCAATAATGCTGCCGCAAGTCCTGATACATCTTCGCCGCGCCCGGGTGAATAGAATACCGGGAACTATGGGCCTCCGCTAAAATCAACTCTCGAATACCATCGACATTGGGCACACAAACTCGCCCCTGCAAACTCAAAACACCATCATCATCTAAGGTCACCTTCGTGGCACCTCCACGCTGCACCGTGTCTCTCAGGACACACAAAAGGGGATCATCAATCTGCCGATCACGGATACGCTCCAATAATGAAGAGCGAGCGACCGTGCAGGCTAACACTCTGCTAGGCTCAGAAATGTCCAACCTCACAAATCGATTGGCCAAGGCCTGAATATCCAAAGCAAGCGGTCTCTGGCTGACCGGAATATAAGCAAGACTACCCAT
>NW_017674091.1:94581-95347 GCF_001879085.1 Nicotiana attenuata | reverse complement strand
CAGAGGAAAACTCTAGACCTCAACCGACGAACCTGCCGGTCTAGAATAGCTACCGATTCCTCCTCATATGATAAGTCCTTGTCCAACTGGACAGTACTGAAGTCTAACACATGGGTAGGATCGCCGTGATACCTACGAAGCATAGATACATGGAAAACTGGGTGCACAGTTGATAAGCTAGGTGGCAACGCAAGTCTATAAGCCACCTCACCCACTCGATCAAGAATCTCAAACGGGCCGATGTACCTAGGGCTAAGCTTGCCCTCTTCCCGAATCTCATCACGCCCTTCATAGGCGACACTCGGAGCAATACCCGCTCACCAACCATGAAAGCTACATCTCGAACCTTACGGTCTGCATAACTCTTCTGCCTAGACTGAGCTGAACGAAGCCTCTCCTGAATGATCTTGACCTTATCTAAGGCCTCCTGAACTAAATCTGTACCCAATAACCGAGCCTCTCCCGGCTCAAACCACCCAACCGAAGACCGACATCGCCTTCCATACAACGCCTCATAAGGAGCCATCTGAATGCTGGACTGGTAGCTGTTGTTGTAGGCAAACTCCGCTAAAGGCAAGAACTGGTCCCACGAGCCTCCAAAATCAATGACACAGGCTCGGAGCATATCCTCCAATATCTGAATAGTCCGCTCAGACTGGCCGTCCGTCTGAGGATGGAACGCTGTGCTCAACTGAACCTGGGTGCCCAACTCCTGGTGAACTGCTCTCCAGAAGCGCGAGGTAAACTGCGTACCCCGATCCAAAAT
>NW_017674091.1:73316-85735 GCF_001879085.1 Nicotiana attenuata | reverse complement strand
AACTTTGTTCTCATAAGCAATTGTTTAGCTATTAAGTAGAGCCACTTAATAAATCATTTTGCTAAACCAACTGTGATGTAAACCAACTTATCAAGATGAACTTCTTGGAAAAAAATCTGGAAATTATACTCGAAATTAAATTATTGAGCAAGTTACCTCGCAAACACCATGTTGCGGGTTAATAATAATCGCACACGTAACCATATCATAGATGCATCTTATGTGGTATACATGGCAGGTGAATGGGCCCATATTCACCTTTGATATTTCCAGCATTCATGAGATTCAATCCCAATTTTTGTTGGTATATTAATTAATGAGAACATGCAACATAAAAGAATTCGTAAAGAACTTTCTCGTTTTTTAATATTTACCCATGTGAATTCTCTTTTATTTTTGCACATCATACTTAAATTAATATGGGTAAACCAATTATGTCAACTGAATAAATTATCAATATTGATAAACTTCAGATTTACGCCATGACGTGCAATTATCAATAAACTCCAAGTTTATTATGATATGGGTTTTTATATCAATAAATATCCACTTTATTGTGGTATTCTTTTATTTGTGTAGTACAAACTGGAGAATAAAGCGGGTAGCTTTTTACATACATATTACCCAGCTACAAGTTTTAGTAATAGAAGATATTAAATCTTTCCTTTATTTATAGTCTCAATATAATCAACCGCTTTCGCGTATACTTTGGAAACTGAATAAGTTTCTTTGAGACTTACTACAACACAATACCTTATTGGTAATTAATTGTGTTTCTCCAAAATAGTATAATTGGCTCTTGCAGAGTTCTCAATTAATTTTGTAGTACCACATATTCATCAACACCCATATGGTGAATATCTCTTTTAAAGAGAAAGTTATACCATTATGGTTATGGTCAAAATTATATGCAAGATCTGTTTCTTGCATTACCGTTGTCTTTTAACAATCACAATGCCAAAATATTTTGGCGTACAATAGGTACGTGACCAATGACCATTCATGCCATAATAATGACATTATTTTCTTATATCATCTCAAACCTCCTTTTAGAGGTGAGTGCGGTATATTCACTACTACTAGCACGTTCATATTCTTTGAAGAATGAATATGTATTCATAAATCAGATGTAGTCACATTCACATCATGAATGGACCATAATCATCTATATGTGCTTTACAAAATCTCATATCAAATCGATGACAAATATTTTTCACAGAGTGAAAGATTATTTTGAGAATCCTTATTGTTCTCATTACCACAAATGATGACGATTATAATTTCGTCTATTGCCACGTCCATATCCATTGATACATTCATAGTAATAATTTTGTCTTCTTTCAGACTTATCACATACTGCTATCACATTCTCTTAAGGGAATGAGAATGGAGCAAATTCAATGGGACGTGTTTTCAATTCTTTGCCCACAATCATACATGAATTTGATCATGGCGAGGCATAGAAATTTTACCACTTCAGGTGGTTATAATTTCTTACAAACTCCATTAGAGTTGTAATCAAACTTTGTTGTCTTTGCTTGTATTTAAAATCAAAGTATAGAATAAAAGAGAAAAATACGGTAAAATACTTACCTTAAATCCAGAATTTAATCATGAAGGAAGTTCATGGAATAATTGACAATCATTTTGCTCAATCCCAAAGCTTCTACTCAATTGGTTAGAGTCTCGTGCTGATAACGTGTTATAAAATAATAAAAGAAGAAGAACAATACTGCAGAGAAAGAGAGAGAGGGAATTCTTACTGAATTTTGGGATGAGTTACAATGGAATAGAACCCTCTATTTATAGGGAGAGGGTGACTTAGCCACCAAGTAATAAACCCTAGAATCTCTCTAAATATAGACATTCACCATAAATAAAATTCTATTTATAACAGGAATAATAATATGTCCATTAGCAAACAATGTGAACATCCCTGATCGAGTGAGGATTTAGGAACAAGAAGATTAGAAATCTGCGGAATATTCGAGAAGGAGAAGAAGAAGAAATACAATGTTTATGGCTGGAAAAACTAATTAGGCATTCAACCTTTTTCTATTTACTAGTTTCTCGACACGTGCGTTGCACGTGTATGCCGAGCTATGTGGTACATAAGTTTGTAAAATACTATAAATATAATTAAAATATCGATTTGAGTAAATAATCAAACATAAAAAAATGTACAAATTTCTATGGAAAAAAAACTGTGTAGATCGTCCTATGGTGAATTTCTTTGTCGATGTCAAGATGATTGTGTTTGAGCCTACATAGACGAACAATCAAAATTTAATTAGATACATATGATATATTTACTTATTTTAATTTTGTGAGGTACAATCTAATGAAGCATCTCGTCTAAGTGATAATTTTGTATAGTACATCAAAATATTTTTCATGCCTGAAATTTAAATTTACTTTTCATTTGTACTCTCTTCTTTAAGTCCATCCTGCTCCAATCAGAGGTGGAGCCAGAATTTCAAGCTTATGGGTTCAGGATTTTAAACGTTTTAAGTTATTGGGTTCTAAATTAATAATTTATACATATTCAATGAATTTTTAAGACAAATATAGGGTTTGAACCAAAGCTATTGGGTTCGGCCGAACCCGCTAGTGGCACTCTAGCTCCGCCCCTAGCTCCAATAAGTGGTTTTCGTGTTACTAACATGCAAACTACATCTAAAAGGTCTGAGATTAAAACATTAGTGGTAAGTATTAATTAATTGTGTACAAAAATAATTCATAAATTTCAATAAATAAGTACCAAATATAGTGTCATCACAAAAAACTTCCCGCCTCTTTCAAGAATACAAAATCATTTGAAATATTTTTTGGTGGCATTGTCATTGGATCATTCATTTACAATGGTGTTGTTAGTAAAAGTTATTTCAACTTCTTTGTGCACTAAAATGTAGTTGGGGTTAACACGATTTAATCAATCATTATTAATATGTTATATTTTGTGACTTGTTGTAGGAACACATTATTTTAATTTTATTTTGAGTGCCATTTTAACTGAACATAATATGATTAGGTAGAGAAAGCAAAAGAAGTATAACAATAATAACAATAATGTGTGTGTATATATATGTGTACATATATTTTGTACTTTCCACGTGAATCATGATCAACATTCTAATTTGAGATAGAAAATAAATTAAAATAATCTAACGATGGCGGTAGGTATTATTTTGTAGTGAGTATATTAAAATATTTCAATTAAGTAAAAGGAAAAATATTACTAGTTATGTGACCGTGTAATCCAAGTAACTTGTTAGAAGAAGGGTGTAAAATATGCAGAATATTAACTAAAAGAGTTAAGTTTTTGTTATTAAAAAACACCAAACATCTCTGAACAAAAAAAAATATTGAGAAGTAATTTTTTCTTCATGAGCGCTTGTATAGGGACAATGACAAGTTCTTAAACAACGCACAAAACCAATATTTCAAATTTCATGAATGATATCCGAGAACTGTAATCTTTTAAATGGTCTAATTTCATAAGGGATATTATATCTTCTGTGTGACATTTAAAATCTAATACACCTAGGAACAAAGCGATATTCTATAACTTTGCATCAAAACTCATCAATTGAATCTTAATTGAATGAAACTTTATTTATCGTATTCATTTTTTTGCATTTAAATTTTAATGTGCCTAGAAAAACCTAAAACTATTAGCACTTTAAAGAAATCCTCCTCCATTTTTTAGGATATTTATATTTAGAATCTCTCTTAAACCATATATTAGGAAATTTAAAGGGATGGTTCAGTTGTAAAATACAGTGGATGACAAAAAAAAAAATATCAGCCAAAAGTCAAAATAAAGTAGCACTAATTTTCACTTGGCTTTTCCTTCACTTTCACCATCAAATATATTTCTCAATTCTCATTACTGTAAATATAAAGCTTCTCGTGGAGAAAAATAAAGTTTTCATAAATTTAATCTACAAACAAGCATACATCTCTCATTCCCACCATATTAACAGATATAAGGTGATCATATGATTATCGAACATGTATGTTGGATATCTTTCTTTCAATTTATTTGTCCACCATAAATTTATCACTAAGATTTTATATTTGTCATAAAATGAGATTATATGGGGGAAAATGGAGATAGAACAATTGGCATATTCTGTTCTTTCGGAAAAAAGAATGGAAAATAATGGATTGAAGATTCATCAATTTAACGTTGAATTTTAACATTAAAATTTTACAGATTATAATATATAGTTCTACTTTACTTCTTTGATAATCTTAGAAGGTTTACGATCATAATAGTTTATTGTACCATTTTTTATTCTTTCACAAGAACTTTAATTTATTCTCTGTTCTACTTCTATAAAATACGGAAGTCATAAATTTTTTTCTCTCTCTAGTATATTAGACCATTCTTATGGTGCTTTTGTTGATAATAATTTAAATTAAGAGACAACATTGTAATAGGATTTTTGTAGTATAAAATTATACTACAACATCACTTTGAGAATATACACTCTTTACACCAACTTGAGATTATGAGAGTAAGCAATTTTTATATTTAGATATTGGTCAAGGGTAAATATTCATAAAAAATTTCTCTCTCTAGTATATTAGACCGTTCATATGGTTCTTTTATTGATAATAGTTTCAATTAAGAGACAACAATATAATAGGATAGTTGTAGTATAAAATTATACGACAACATCACTTTGGGAATAAACAAGTTTTACACCAACTTCAGATCACGATAGTAAGAAACTTTTATATTTAGATATTGGTCAAGGTTAAATATTCCTTTGTAATTGAAAATATATCATCACACAATTTAAAAATAAACATCACATGATTTAAGCATGTAAGTGTGCAACATATATATTTTTGTCAACTAAATGTTTTTTGGCAATGAAATAACAATTATAAATATATCAAAATTATAAATTTAACATGCATGTCAGGATCATCATAAGTCATGTGTCCTAATATTTACAAAAAATAAATTTCACAAAAGTCACAAAAGGTAGAAATTTATAAATAAATAATAAAGTGAAGTTAAGAAAATAGAACCCGACTTTTATTGAGTCTCATCTAAGAGACTTGCATATTATTAAAGACCGCAACCTTTCGTCTTTGTTTCTTATTTTTTTCTTCTGTCCGCAAGATCTAAGTGAATTATTTATCTTCTAAATATGTTAGATAGACTCCATTGTGTAAGACGAAGATCCACAAAACAGCAACCAAATATAGATTTATCCCACATGTAGATTTTGCCACAACATAATTCTTGACAAATATAGATAGGAATGAATATAAATTAGATTTATCGTGTCTTTCCCTCCTTTAGGGTCATTTAAGGAAGCAACGGTTGACATTAGTAACTAATACTACTATGAAAGGTTGCACCTCTTCAAATAAATTTGGTATTTTTTTTTAAGCAGAAAATTTAAATTAAGTAGAAGGGTAATTATGTAATTCAACTTTTCAGTTAAGGCCTTCCTACTTTTAATAAAATATAGATATGTAGCTTGTTTACATACAAGGTCCATTTACACAAAGAGCCGAAACTAATCAAAATACAAATGTGGCTTTGTACAAAATAAAATAATGGCTAGTGGCCAGCCCAGATATTAAATGTTCCTTATTGGGCCTGAGGCTAGATAGTCAGATAGCCCAGCACCTCCTTCAAGTTGGACGGGGAGAACACCTTCAACTTGGACAAGAATGACTGATGGAGCACACCAGGAAGAGACTTGGTGAAGATGTCGGCAAGTTGATTAGAGGTGGAAACATGAAACAGCTGAATCAAGCCATCCGCTAACTTCTTTATGATAAAATGGCAATCCACCTCGATGTGCTTGGTACGCTCATGAAACACCGGATTTCTAGCAATATGAATAGCAGCCTGGTTGTCACAATAAACAGAAACAGGATAAGAAACATGAACAGAAAGACGAGGAAGCAGCCTTGTGAGCCAAGTGAGTTCAGCCACCACTTTGCTCAGTGCCCTGTATTCAGCTTCAGCAGAGGAGAAACATGTTGTTTCTTAGATTTTCGCGCTACCAAGCAGTCACCCAGAAAAACACAAAAACCAGAGACAGACTTGCGAGTATCAGGGCAAGCTGCCCAATCACTATCAGAATAAGTTGTGAGAGTACAATAATGGTACCCTTCAGGTACCTCAACATGTGAAGAGCAGCAGTCATATGAGGCAGTCTTGGAGCTTGTAAAAATTGACTTAAATGTTGTACACCAAAACATAAATCAGGTCTTGTATGAGTCAAGAAGAGAGGCTTGCCAATTAGACTCCTGTACCTTTCAGGATGGGCAAACAACTCACCAGAATCAGCCTTCAACTTGGAATTTAAATCCAAAGGTGAAACAACAGAAGACACCTCCAAACAGTTATATTTTTTAAGTAGATCCAAAACAAATTTTCTCTGATTTAAGAATACACCAGCAGGTGAAGTACTAACCTCAATCCCCAAGAAATAGTGCTAGAAACCCAAATCTTTTATCTTAAAATCATTATCCAAAAACTTCTTAAGAGCAGCAATTTCAACAAGATTGTTTCCTGTCAAGATGATATCATCTACATATACAGCAAGAATGACAATATCACCAGAAGACCCTTTGACAAATAGAGAGTAATCATTTAAGGAATGAGTATACCCTCTGGAACATAAAGCTTGGGACAACTTTGCATACCATTGCCTGGAAGGCTGCTTCAAGCCATAGAGGGATTTCTTTAGTTTGCAAACTAAGGGGGCAGATGAGGAAGAAGAGGAAATTGAAAGACCTTGAGGAAGCTTCATATAAACTTCCTCATGCAGATCACCATGAAGGAAAGCATTATTCACATCAAGCTGCAACATAGACCAACCATGCTTAACAGCAACAGCTATAAGACATTTAACAGTGGACAATTTTACAACAGGTGAAAAGGTTTCAGTGAAATCCACTCCTTCCACCTGTGTATCACCCCTAATCACAAGCCTAGCTTTATATCTCTCTACACTACCATCGGCTCTGTCACGACCCAAATCCACTACCGGTCGCGATGGCGCCGGACACCGTTGTCAGGCAAGCCAACTAAATCCTCTTTTAATACCTTTGAAAATCTAAGGGTTTTCCTTCCATTTTCATATATAAAATAATCTCTGTTTCGATTCAGATTAAGAAATAACTATTAATACACATCTTTCGAAAAACCATCCCAGAACCCGGTGTCACAAGTGCATGAGCAACTACTGATAAGGAAAATAAAATACAATATCTGTCCGAAGTACAGTGGACCGGAAGTAAATAAATAAAGTACGGGAAGGGAACTACACTAGCTGGGCGGGTCGCCTAGAACAATGCAGCTCACATAGTCCCAAACATCCGTGATGCTATCAAATGTAAAAATATACATGTGCAACAAAAATGCACAAAGTGTAGTATGAGTACGTAATCAACGTGTACTCAGTGAGTATCACCGCCTAACCCCGAAGAGGTAGAGACGAGATGGTCAACCTGGACACTCACTGCGGTTCCAATAATAATATACTAAATGTGTGAGGAAATTCATGGATTCATATACAGGTTCTAATCATCCGAAGCTGTAAAACAGGTAAACACCTTTTAACAATTAACAAAGGATTTTCAAGATTTACTCTTTATTAATCTTTTCAATTTTATATCAAGCCACGACGAGCAAATTTTCACGTTTAAAAATTCTCAAGCGACAAATAACATCAGCAAATCACACCGAGGCGACGACCGATCCACAAAATTAAACCTGTGCACTGCGAGGGTCGAACGGCACGAACCATAGATGCATCTATTTAATTCGCGAGGCGTTCGGCCCGTTCCATAAATAAACACATACCCTGCTCGCGAATCAAGCATGCGACGCAGGTACACATAAAATACATGCTCAAGTAGCCAATTAAGAATTTATCGGGGAATAATTATCCAAATAATACCAATTCTCCTTTAACAACCTTTAAGAAATGAAGTTTAGTCCTTTTAGAAATTTACTTACTAATTCAATTGTGATTTTAAGCAATACAGGCTATCCATGGGTTCACAATTAGTCCAAGTATAACATGCTTTTGGGTCCTATCTACCCGGACAATAGCGTAATAGTAGCTACGCACAGGACTCTCGGTCACCTCGTGCGTACGTAGCCCCCACATATAGGAGCACATAATCAATTATTTCACCTAGGGGGTACAATTCCCTCTTACAAGGTTCGAAAGGAACTCACCTCGCTCCGAAGACTCATAATCCGCATTCTACATTCTTCCGAAGGCTTGAACCGACGCACATTGCACCAACCAAACTAGCCAATTAACGACAAACTAATGGAACATACTCGAATACTCGTTAACAATTCAATTATAACAAATTCCCAACTCCGCTTAGTGAAATGACCAAAAATTGCCCTCGGGCCCACTGTGCCGGAATCCGAAATTTTTCGAAGATAAAGCTTACCATGACTTTACTGCTCAAATATACATTTACTCCTAATCCTCATGCTCAAATTCGTGGCTAAATTCCAATTTATAAATTTCTAGGTCTTCTTCTAAAACACCAATTTCCCCCACAATTTTCATGCCAAATCCATGATATAATCTTGTATTTAACTTGGAATGAGTAGGAGTAACTTACCTTGACATAGATGACGAAATCCCGTCTTTGAAGCTCTCCAAAATCGCCAAATGAAGTGAAGAAAAGGGGTGAAATGAGCAAAATCCGACTTTAAAACAACCCCTCCTGCCACAGTGATTTTCGCACCTGCTGGTCACTTTTTCCGCTTCACTCTGCGGCTTCCTTGGGCCTGGCCCCTTCCGCTTCTGCGATATCACTTCCGCAGATGCGGTCCCGCTTCTGCGGAACCTTGACCGCATCTGCGGTCCACGAACCTTCGAACAATTCCGCTTCTGCGGCTCCCTCTACCGCTTCTGCGGGGCCGCTTCTGCGGTCCCATTTACGCAGAAGCGGAAATACCAGCAATCAGCAAACCTCAGCCTTCCCAAAAATCCATTTTCGATCCGTTAACCACCCGAATCCACCCGAGGCCCCCGGGACCCAAACCAATCACACCCACCAGTCCCAAAACACATTACGAACTTGCTCGAGGCCTCAAATCACATCAAACAACGCTAAAATCATGAATCACACCCCAATTCAAGCTTTACGAACTTTAGAATTTCAAACTTCTATTTCCGATGTTTAACCCTATCAAATCACGTCCGATTGACCTCAAATTTTGCACGCAAGTCATATTTGACATTACGGACCTACTGCAACTTCCGGAATCGGATTCCGACCCCGATATCAAAAAGTCAACCTCCGGTCAAACTTCTCAAAAACCTTCAAATTCCTATCTTTAGCCAAATGGCTCCAAAATGACCTACGGACCTCCGAATTCACTTCCGATCGCGCTCCCAACTCCAGAATCACCATACGGAGCTATTCCCAGACTCGGAATCCCAACGGGACATTGATAACACTGAAATGCACTTCAAGCCAAACTTAAGAAATTCCTTCTAAAATGCTAACTTCCACATTAGGCGCCAAAACGCTCCCGGGTTATCCAAAACCCGATCCGGGCATACGCCCAAGTCCGAAATCATCATACGAACCTGCTGGAACCTTCAGATCCCGATTCCGAGGTCGTTTACTCAAAATTCCAATCCTAGTTCATTCTTTCAACTTTAAGCTTCCGAAATGAGGATTCTCTTCCCAAATCAACTCCGAACTTTCCGAAATTCAATTCCGACCACGCGTACAAGTCATAATACCGGAAATGAAGCTGTTCATGGCCTCCGACTGCTGAACGGAGCGCTAGCACTTGAAACGACCGGTCGGGTCGTTACATTCTCTCCCACTTAAACATACGTTCGTCCTCGAACGTGCTGAGAACCATACTGAAGTAGTCTGAAATCACTGTTTAGCACCTCATGCACCGTCCCGTGCTACCACAACTTAGCTGAGCACGCTAGCTCGATAAATTCTGAAGATATTCCCTTTTATTCAAGCAATTAAGCCTTAGAGCCCGATTCCAACATCCGGAATCATATGCCAGGCCTGCTTCCAACATACATCACCATATCAATCACCACACGCTGTACTCAAGCACGATTGCATAACTTTGTTGAATTCACACTTTGCATTACCCACTCGTAGGGCCACAATAACCCTTTTTTTTATCAACTTAGTCAAAATCCTACTAATCTGATGCTCCCATTGCACCCCATGACACATACAGGTCTTACTCTAACCTTTACCATACCGCCATGACGGAAGAGATGTACTAACATTCATAATCAATTGCCGAGTCAACAAAACATTAGGTCTATACTCCTGACAAGGCCTTCACCTAATTCTGAACCCAATAATGGTCTTATCTCCATAACATACCTCATATAGCTGGATTGCACAGAATCCTAGATCAAGGGATCTCGTCTCATCCGATACAACTGCTCAGGCAATAAGCCACCCCAGAAATTGTTAAAATCTCATATGATACTACCCTGCGCCAATAGGCCACCAATTCGAACGCATTGCAAAAGGAAAACGAACTCTGGAAGGAACCTAACTCCCGCACTACTACGGACTTTCCCTAGAAAATAGGAAGCGAAACACACAAATATAGGAAACTACACTCATATCACTCTGTTGCGGCGTGCAACCCGATCCACACAGCATAACCATGGCAGCGTGCCACCCGATCCAAATAACATACCCATGGTGGCGTGCCACCCGATCCAAACGTAGAAATCACATAAGGAGATACGCATCGAGCTAAATTGCTCATTATAATGAATTACCGAATCTCGGTCTCAAGCACTCTAAGTGTATAGTACCATTCCCTGGGGAACACATAGCGCCATAAGCTACAAAACCCAAGCACAACTGAGGTGCGATACAAGATCTAAATCTCGAGAGCCATTCCGCTCACATAACATCATCGCCACGCGGAACCTTAACACATAAGAATTTACCAAGCCGTCTCACCACTCATACGGTGCCATACATCATTACCTGGGATAGCTGATGACAAAATAACACCCCGACTGTCCCTCCATAAGGAACGCTCGCTGAAACATACACAACTGGCCTGATATAAAGCCTTGTTTACATATAAATCAATCCACTGATCCCAAGCCGATTTCTGATTGCACCAGCTTGGCTAATAACCTTTCAAAGGTCCATACTAATTTCCCTCTTCTCATAACACACAAGGACAACCATCATAACCGGAGCGAACCTCCACAGTCCATAACCCAATAAACAGAGTGCCCTCCAGGCATAAATTCTCAATTTAATGATATTACCACAATCCTCATACTTGGTCTAGATCTTAAATCAGTCAAGTGACTTCGTGCCACATTTATGAAACCTTCCTGTGGATACACCCCTCACAACCTGCTATAACAATTTACTGGATCTTACCTCCAACCCACCGACCGCACTAACGCTGAAAAGAGATCAAGAATCATTAACCATGATACAAGCCCTCTTTACAAAAACACCAATCTCAGGTGACGCTAAAGGCAATACCGACTCACTTTAAACACCAAAGCTCCTTTCCTGCTCATCCGAGCCCGTGACATCCTTACCAGCACCAAGCTACAACCTTGATTCTCACTTCGAATTTCTATGCTACTCACTGCACCCAATGTGCCAACATACGATAGAACACGATTTTTAACACTAACATCTTAACACTTCATCCTATAAGAACCTTCTACTTAACTCACTTCTGGAGTGCCATAGCAGCACACAGGCGAATTTTTCATAACCGTAGAATATGCAAATCTCTAAGTAGTGGTCTAAGCCACCATAGCCCCTTCCGGAATCTGCTTCCACACAACAGGCCATAACAATAGAAGGCCTCTGAATAACATCAATTGCGGCGGCTGACAAGCCTGATACGTACCGTCACAAATCACTTACATAACTCGATCACGCTGCAGAAACTGACTGCCAACACCAATATGCCAAATTCAACTATGGCCAATCAACTACCTTCTTCCAATTTATCCTTGATTGCCTTGAAGATATTACTGATTTCTTCCAGCACGTAACATACTCCCTCTGCACTCATCCTGAGCGACCTCGAATCACGAGACCATGCTGTCTCAAATCCCACGAACCATTTCATACCTCTGAACTGCTACATCTCAAGTTAGAATATCACAGATCATTCTGAGTCTCCATTCGTAAGCTGCTGCAAAAGCTTGATTCTCAACTGCACCTATAGGCTCGAAATCATTAAGCACCATACTCTACCTCTTTTTGAACCTATTAGGACCGTTACTGAGAGCCACCCGCTCTGACTTGGTCCCGAATATAATTAGCTCCATAAATTTTACAACACATGAACACCCTCTCGACGAGGCACCCGGCGGAATCACTTCCTTGAAACCTGCTATTATACAAGGCATAAA
>NW_017674091.1:37698-73296 GCF_001879085.1 Nicotiana attenuata | reverse complement strand
CTACTAGAGACCATTGCTGAGAGCCACCCCGCTCCTGATTTGGTCCCCGTATATAATCAACTCCATGAACCTTCTAGCACATTAATACCCTCTCAATGAAGCACCTGGCAGAATTGCTCCCCTTTAAACCCGCTTCTATACAAGGCATAAGTCCTGAATTCTTTCCCAAGTTCGAACGCGAGCCCATAAGGCCAACCATAGCACATCTTTAAAAAAATTCCTCTGCTCCAATTACTCCTTATGGTATTTTTCCGTAGCCGGGATAACTCCCCAGTATGCAAATAACCGGAAACCTCACGAGTAGTTAACCATGCAACCCATTCATAGGCGGTGGGACTCTCCCACTTAGCTTGAAGCCACTATTACAAAACTCTGGAGTTCACCAGGATTCTTAATCTCTTATTGATACAACCTTGCGCAATCAATCGCCAGCATTCTCGATATCTTACTGTAGAAACCCAATTTGATACTCTAAATCATTAACAACATTCACTCAACAGTTCCCCTTGCTGCATAACCCGTAGAACTCTTCGCAGAAGCCTCGCCAACCACGCGACCGCCAAACTGCTCACAGGGAATAACTCTCCTGAGTCCAAGCTCACTCCTTAGCTGTAGCAGTTCACTTACCCCTCGTGGACATTCATTATGTGTGCAACAACATCCTTCCACTTCAAAGTCATGCTACATCCCCCTTTATTTAAGCGGCTCCTTTCCGTTATATTAAATCCCAGACCGCACAAGAATCCCTACTTCAAATTAGATCCGAAGACGCCAATAACCCAGCACCAATATTCTCAAGTCGTTCCAGACTCCCTTAAGGTGCATAGTTTTCTCATTACCAAGCCCCTACGTAGCTCTGCTGCTCTCCCACTTTGGGCAAACTCACTTCTTTAATCAACTGCTCGGCATGTGCTCCCCAAGCCTGACCTTTTAGAAGTTTAAAACTTCGCCTGACACTTCCCATATGTCTTTCTCATCTCTTGCTGCTCAGTTGTTGCCTTAATAAAATTCTTCTTCATAGAACTTGAATCCACAGATCGCTACTGACTTAAACCCCTCCGAAGGTCATCTTTCTCGAACCGCCAACATTTAAAATGCTGGTTCAATCCTAAACCACCGCACCATGCTATATCTGACGGTTGCATCTTCAATAGTATTTCACAATATCCCGCCATAAGGAGAATTGTAGCAGATTATAACACCGACAAACTTAAAGCGTTCAATTAGGACAACGACACCCCCATGTAGAGGAGAACTCCACCACACTTGCAATTACCACGATTCATTACTTCCACCAGTCCACATCTGACCATCCTTAGTTCGATTGGCTTCCCCTGCCGAGAATAAAATACGGAATCCCTTGATTACACACTGAGTAAACTTCCCTTCAATTCATTCACTGCCCCGACACGTGGGCAAACACCCTACCATCACAACAACACTGCGGAATAATCGCTCATAGCATTATGGCAACCTGTGCCTAGCCTCAAGGCTCTTAGAAGTTCTGTTACTGAGCTGAACACTAGAATATCCTTCCATAAGGCGACTATAACAGTCCAATCAACTATACCGGGAGAATCATCCCGCACCACATTTGTAGTGCCATTGCAATCCTTCAATCTTCGATTTATTACAGCGCTTGCGTAAGATTGAGTAGAAAGAAATATAAGGCATAAGCCTCAAGGGAATTGAACCGCACGATAAGGAAACAAAGAAGGGAAGTACTCTTAATAGTGCTGCAGCCTCCCGAGGATAAGTACAAACGTCTCCGTACCGATCTGCGAGACTCTACTAGACTTGCTCATGACTCGTGAGACCCTAGGAACCTAGTGCTCTGATACCATGTTGTCACGACCCAAATCCACTACGGGTCGCGATGGCGCCGGACACCGTTGTCGGGCAAGCCAACTAAATTATCAATTAAATCCTCTTTTAATACCTTAGAAAATCTAAGGGTTTTCCTTCCATTTTTCATATATAAAACAATCTCTGTTTTGATTCAAATTAAGAAATAACTATTACTACACATCTTTCGAAAAACCATCCCAGAACCCGGTGTCACAAGTGCATGAGCAACTACTGATAAGGAAAATAAAATACAATATCTGTCCGAAGTACAGTGGACCGGAAGTAAATAAATAAAGTACGGGAAGGGAACTACACTAGCTGCGGGTCGCCTAGAACAATGCAGCTCACATAGTCCCCAAATCATCCGTGATGCTATCAAATGTAAAATATACATGTGCAACAAAAATGCACAAAAGTGTAGTATGAGTACGTAATCAACGTGTACTCAGTGAGTATCCCGCCTAACCCCGAAGAGGTAGAGACGAGATGGTCAACCTGGACACTCACTAGCGGTCCAATAATAATATACTAAATGTGTGAGGAAATCATGGATTCATATAGCAGGTTCTAATTCACGAAGCTGTAAAACAGGTAAACACCTTTTAACAATTAACAAAGGATTTTCAAGATTTACTCTTTATTATCTTTTCAATTTATATCAAGCCACGACGAGCAAATTTCACGTTTAAAAATTCTCAAGCGACAAATAACATGCGCAAATCACACCGAGGCGACGGCCCGATCCAACAGAAATATAAACTGTGCACTGCCGAGGGTCGAACGGCACGAACCATAGATGCATCTATTTAATCTGCCGAGGCATTCGGCCCGTTCCATAAATAAACACATACCCTGCTCGGGAATCATGCATGCGACGCAGGTACACATAAAATACATGTTCAAGTAGCCAATTATGAATTTATCGGGGAATAATTATCCGAATAATACCAATTCTCCTTTAACAACCTTTAAGAAATGAAGTTTAGTCCTTTTAGAAATTTACTTACTAATTCAATGTAATTTAAGCAATTCAGGCTATCCATGGGTTCACAATTAGTCCAAGTATAACATGCTTTTGGGTCCTATCTACCCGGACAATAGCATAATAGTAGCTACGCACGGACTCTCGTCACCTCGTGCGTACGTAGCCCCCCACATATAGGAGCACATAATCAATTATCTCACCTAGGGGGACAATTCCCTCTTACAAGGTTAGAAAGGAGACTCACCTCGCTCCGAAGACTCATAATCCGCATTCTACATTCTTCCGAAGGCTTGAACCGACGCACATTGCACCAAAACTAGCCAATTAACGACAAACTAATGAGAACATACTCGAATACTCGTTAACAATTCAAATTATACAAATTCCCAACTCCGCTTAGTGAAATGACCAAAATGCCCTCGGGCCCACGTGCCCGGAATCCGAAATTTTTCGAAGATAAAGCTTACCCATGGCTTTACTAGCTCAAATATACAATTTACTCCTAATTCCATGCTCAAATTCGTGGCTAAATTCTAATTTATAAAATTTCTAGGTCTTCATCTAAAAACACCAATTTTCCCACAATTTTCATGCCTAAATCCATGATATAATCTTGTATTTAACTTGGTAATGAGTAGGAGTAACTTACCTTGACATAGATGACGAAATCCCTCTTTGAAGCTCTCCAAAAATTGCCAAATGAAGTGAAGAAAAGGGGTGAAATGAGCAAAATCCGACTTTAAAACAACCCCTCTGCCACCAGCGATTTTCGCACCTGTGGTGCATTTTCCGCTTCTTCGGATGTCGCTTCTACGACTTTTGGCCGCATCTGCGGCTTCCTTGGGCCTGGCCCCTTCCGCTTCTGCGATACACTTCCGCAGATGCGGTCCCGCTTCTGCGGAACCTTGACCGCATCTGCGGTCCACGAACCTTCGAACAATTCCGCTTTTGCGGCTCCCTCTACCGCTTCTGCGGTCCCATTTCCGCAGAAGCGGAAATACCAACAATCAACAAACCTCAGCCTTCCCAAAAAATCCATTTTCGAACCGTTAACCATCCGGAATCCACCCGAGGCCCCCGGGACCCCAACCAATCACACCCACCAGTCCCAAAATACATTACGAACTTGCTCGAGGCCTCAAATCACATCAAACAACACGAAAATCACGGATTACACCCCAATTCAATCTTTATGAACTTTGAACTTTCCAACTTCTATTTCCGATGTTTAAACCTACCAAATCACGTCCGATTGACCTCAAATTTTGCACGCAAGTCATATTTGACATTACGGACCTACTGCAACTTCCGGAATCAGATTCCAACCCCGATATCAAAAAGTCAACCTCCGGTCAAACTTCTCAAAAACCTTCAAATTCCTATCTTTAGCCAAATGGCTCCAAAATGACCTACGGACCTCCGAATTCACTTCCGATCGCACTCCCAACTCCAGAATCACCATACGGAGCTATTCCCAGACTCAGAATCCCAAACGGACATTGATAACACTAAATGCACTTCAAGCCAAACTTTAGAAATTCCTTCTAAAATGCTAACTTCCACATTAGGCGCCGAAACGCTCCCGGGTTATCCAAAACCCGATCCGGGCATAAGCGCAAGTCCGAAATCATCATACGAACCTGCTGGAACCTTCAGATCCCGATTCCGAGGTCGTTTACTCAAAATTCCAATCCTAGTTCATTCTTTCAACTTTAAGCTTCCGAAATGAGGATTCTCTTCCCAAATCAACTCCGAACTTCCCGAAATTCAATTCCGACCACGCGTTCAAGTCATAATACCGGAAATGAAGCTGTTCATGGCCTCCGACTGCTGAACGGAGCACTAGCACTCGAAACGACCGGTCGGGTCGTTACAAACTCTATACTTGATTTTATATACCCACTTACACCCAATAGGTTTCGTCCCAGCAGGTAGTTCAACAATATCCCAAGTATTATTAGCTTCTAGTGCCTCAAACTCCTTTCTCATTGCATCTTGCCATGATGGGATAGGTGCTACGTGAGTATAAGTGTAAGGCTCAAATTCAACAGGCTGAACAGAAGAACAAGAAAAGGAGACATGAAGCTGACACTTATAGTCTTGTAGATAGGAGGGAAGATGGTGTGGTCTATCAGATCTCCTTAAGGGAGGAGTAGGAGATTCAAGAATAGAAGGAATTGTATCAGCACTGATAGTAGGTGAAGCAGGATTGGGAGGAGGAGGAGAAGCAAGAGTTGACAAAGAAGTAGAAGGTAGCTGGAGAAGTAGAGGTAGGAGTAATATCATTATCAGAAGATAATGCAAGGGGATAGGATAAGGAAGGACTGTTAGGAGTAACTTCATTAGTAGGAACAGGAACAGGAACAATAGTGTCACTAAAAGGATCCAAAGCAGGACTGGGAGGAAGACTAGGAGACTGTATGGCATGAGATGAAGAAGTGGAAGATGTATCAAAGGGAAACACAAGCTCATGAAAGACAACATCTCTGGAATTGAAAAATTTGTGAGTATCTAAACAATATAGCTTGTATCCCTTTTTGGCAAAAGGATATCCTAGAAATACACATTTCATTGCCCTTGGTTTAAGTTTTTCCCTTTTGTGGAATTGGGACAGTTGCATAGCACAAACAACCAAAAGATCTTAGATGAGAATAAGATGGGATTTTTCCATGTAATATTTCAAAAGGTGATTTGTTGTTGAGTAATTTGGAAGGAAGCCTATTGATGATGTAAGTGGCTGATAATAGGCAATCACCCCAGAACTTGAGTGGTAGCTTGGACTGGAACAGAAGAGCTCTAGATGATTCAAGTAATGTCCTATGCTTTCTTTCCACCACACCAATTTGTTGTGGTGTGTGTGGGCAGCCAGTTTGATGAATGATGCCATTATCAGAGAAGAATGAAATGGCTATGTGACTGGACCCAAGTTCTAATGCATTTTTACTTCTAATAGATTGAACAGTCATATTGTACTAGGTTTTGACCATGAGAACAAAAGCTTTGAGAAGAGAAAAAGCATTGCTTTTAGACCCCATTAGGTGAGTCCAAGTAGATCTACTAAAATCATCCACAATTATTAGAAAATATCTACAACCAGAGTAAGTAGGAGTGTGATAGGGTCTCCAAGTGTCAACATGAATGAGTTGAAAAGGTTTATCGGTTTGAATACTACTGTCAGGAAAGGGCAATCTAGTTTTGTCTAGCCATGGGACATACATTACAAGGAAAACATTGTTTAGGAGAAACAGAAATAGCAGAAATAGATTTCATTCTCACAAAAGGAACATGTGCAAGTCTTTGGTGCCAAACAATATCCATGTCTTTTTGAGCAGCTTTATTACAAGTGGAAATGGAAGTATTTAGAGATGTTAGATTGTGAACAGAAAGATCAGAAACTAAGCTTCAAGAACTGAAGTTTTCAGTAATCGAATTTTGTGGGAGAAATGTTAAAGGAAACTCTGCCTTGTAGAGTCCATCATCCACTCTACCAAGCTCCAGAGGCTTCTTCAGAAAATGGGCCTGGATAAAACATCCAATATAAGTGAACATAACTATACAACGCAATTGCTGTACTAGTTTATTCATATATATTAAGTTGTGATGAAAAGAAGGGACATAAAGGACATTGTGCAAATTGTTAGATTCATTTAAAGAGTAAGATCCTGTACTAGTGACCTTTATTTTATATCTATTTGGAAGTGATACAAGATAAGGGATAGTTAAAGGAGTTATATTGAAAGGGACATCTTTATTTGATGTCATGAGATCAGTGGCACCAGAATTAATTATCCAAATTAATTTTCTAGGATTGGTGGTTTGTGTCAGCATACAAGAACTAGAACCAGACACTACAGAATCAGACAACAATATACCAGCAAAATTGGCAGATGCCATGATATGAGGTGAAGTAACTGACTCAGACAGTTGAGATTGTTGAAGCAGATTCATTAACTGAGTGTACTGCTGCTGTGTTAGACCATGTATTGAAGACATTTGACCCTCAGAAGATACCATAATACCACTATTGACATTAGGAGTGAAACCAGATGAGTTTGGGTTGGAATCATTGGAAAATTCACTTTCTGTAGTCACATTGACTGCAATTCTCTTGCCTTTGGTAAACTTGAAGTTAGGAGGAAACCCATGAAGTTTGTAACCCTTATCAACTAAGTGTCCAGGCTTCTTACAATATTTGCAAAACAGATTACTCAGGTTCCCTTTACTCTGGTCAAAATTAATCCTTTGAGTATATTGTCTTTGAGGCTGAGCAAAAGGTGCTTTGTTGTTGAAGCCAGACACATTAAAAGATGCAGATTTAGAACTGAAATTTGAACCAGGATTTACTTGTCTTTGTTTTTCATCTTGTAACAGAATGTTATAGGTGTTATCAAGTGATGGAGTGGTTGCATCATCAAAATGTTACTCCTAATCCAACATATTTCTCATTCAAACCCATTAAAAATTGGTGGACTCTATCCTCTTCTTCCTTTTTCAGAAGTTCTGCTCTAATAGGACATGCACAAGCATTTATTTTATTACTACGCATTACCCTTAGTTCATCCCATAATTTTTTGAGTTTGTTGAAATAGAAAGCTATGTCAAGAGCTCCTTGCATAGTGGAAGCAAGTTCTTTCTTTATCTCAAAAATCTTCGTCCCATTAACTGCCCCATATTTTTTATTTAATTGTTCCCATATGCTTTTAGCAGTTTCTGAATACTGAACACTCTCAGCAATTTCTGGAGAAAGTGAACTGGTCAACCAAGAAATGACCATATTATTACATCTGTTCCATTGTTTAATGTGTGGGGAATTATCAGCAGGTTTGGGGCAAGTACCATCTACAAAACCAATTTTATTCTTAGCAGACAAAGACACAATTTATACTTCTTTTCCACCCACCAAATCCAGTACACGAGAAAGGTGTGTGAACTAAGGAAATCCCAGGGACATCGGAGGGATGAAGGAACATTGGACTAGAGGAATCAATGGTTCCGTCAGTACTACCCATTTTCACAATCCAAAATACACCAAAACACAAAATATCATAACAATAACCCTCAAAGTTCAAGGAGTAATCAACAGCTCTACCGTAAAACATAAATTTTGAGAAGAAACGATATTACCAGCCTCTTTTGCAACCGAAAAGAGCACGGCCTTGATAATCACGAGAATCTCCAGAAAAACCAGGATTTGAAGGCTGCAAATCAAAAATCCTAACTTCGACGGTGAACTCGAACCCTAGCTTCAAAACAATACTTGAACCCTAGCTTCAACAACAACAGTCTCTGACTCGAAACCAAAGGAAAACCTCAAATCGACCGAGATATTGAAGATATAAGCTGGAGATTGCAGGAAATTCGAAGAAAATATTTTGCGAGAGAGAGAAAATAAACGATTCTGAATTTTCTCGAAATTGAACGAGGGTACCATCACTCGATTCAGCGTGACGAGATCAATCAGGATCCACGCTCTAATACCATGTGAACATCCTGGATCGAGTGAGGATTTAGGAACATGAAGATTAGAAATCTGCGGAATATTCAAGAAGGAGAAGAAGAAGAAATACAATGTTTATGGCTGGAAAAACTAATTAGGCATTCAGCCTTTTTCTATTTATATGTAGCTTGTTTACATACAAGGTCCATTTACACAAAGAGCCAAAACTAATCAAAATATAAATGTGGCTATGTACAAAATAAAATAATGGCTAGTGGCCAGCCCAGATACTAAATGTTCCTTATTGGGCCTGAGGCTAGATAGTTAGATAGCCCAACAAACAACAACGACAAACCCAGTGGAATCCCACAAGTGAGGTCTAGGGAGGGTTGTGTATGCATACTTTACCTCTACCTTATGAAGGTGGAGAGGTTATTTTCGATTGACCCTCGACTCAAGAACACTAAAGGAAGCAATAACTAACTAATAGCAACAACAAGATAAAAGCTAGCGGAAGCAAATGACAAAACATGTAATAACCAAAATTAAGGAATACGAGAATACAAGAGTACTAGTGCCAACTACCGGTAATATGTGCATTAGCAATAAAAATATTTAAAGACAAACAATGCCCTTAATGTTGTTTGACTTAAAATGTTGCGCCGAACAATATTTAAGCAAATCAATCAAATGTATAAAAAGGGGTAAATCATAGCCAACCATAATTAATACCGAATTAAGAACTGAAGCAATAGGATAGCAGACGTAATAGAGATGACATTCAAGAGACTTTATTGATCATGAAAATTGGCCCTGCCTCTCCATAGAGAGGTTCAGAGAATAGTAATCCATTTTCTATCCTCCAGATCGATCCTGCCTTTTTTTGGGAGAGGTTCAGGGAATCCGTTTATCTCTCCTCTTCCGGGGCTTCTTCTTTTTTGGAGAAGGGATATTCTTTTCCTTTCTTGAGAAGGAGAGAGAGAGAGAGAGGGAGAGAGAATCCCTTAAAATATCTGGAGAGCCCCCCTTTAAATAACTCTTTTCTTCCCTATTTATAGTTGGGGCCTCACGCCCATTGGACCTTCTTTTGGTCGACCAGGTAGAGGGGGCGACCTCAACGCTTGCTTCGCATTTGATGCGGATTGGGCGAGGTCAGGTTCACTGGTCATTGCTTTGGGGAGCGTACTTGAGACGGAGTCGATACCACGACGGTCGATTGGTCAGATTTCTGACCGATACAAATGTAAGCACTCCCTACATTATTATTCCTCGTGATTATATTACATTCACCTGATAACAATCCATTCATTTTTATTTTCGTACAAACAATTGTTGATCTATATCTCAGTGCATAAATAGTATGTGAACAAAACTACCCCTTAATATATATGTAGAATTACTTGTATTGTACGGACAAAGGTACAACGGAGGAGACCAATTTTTTAATGCGGAGGTTAGCTGTTATAAACTTACAATCATATCATGGTACCGCGTTTCCATTTTATAAATGAAAATTAATTTTTTTTAAAAAGAGAAGACAGAATAATATTCAATATGTGTTGCATTTAATGATACAAAAATAGCAAAAGCATTCCTATACACAGCATCTTAGAAACTTCCTCTCCTTCTTGATTCGGAGGTGCAATCTCTATAAATTGCCTCCCTAAACTCTTTTTGGAATAAAGCAAAAATTAACATATCCTACTACAAATACAATTGTCAACATTATTATCAATAAATGGCAAATTCAACCTCTAGTATAAGCTCAAAAATGATGAAGACTAAGATGATTGTGGGAAAGCTCAAGAATCATTTTCAATTAATTCACAAATATTCCAGTAGATTTCAAGCTGTTGTGGAATTTATTGAAACGCCGAGAGCGAATGATGAAGAGGTGGTGCCAAATGATGTAAAAGAAGGTTACTTTGCTGTTTTTTCAGTCAATCCAGAGGAGGAACCAAAGAGGTTTGTTGTGGAGCTGCATTGGCTCACAAATCCAAAATTCTTGAATTTACTGAAGCAAGCTGAAGATGAATATGGTTTTGTACAAAAGGGTGTTCTTGAAGTTCCTTGTCGCGCTGAGGAATTACAGAAGATTCTGCAACACAAGATTGGAAGGAAAATCTCTGGTTTTGCGGTTTAATTATTTGGAAATAGTTCGTTCTCTATATATGAGATGGAGTATATATTATGGTTAAATTTACAAACTTTTTTTTTTCTGTTTGTTTAACTATGATATCATGTTGTATATTTAGTTCAATTTTGAGTCCATCTGCAACTAGAACTGAGACTTAATGTATTACTGTCTGCTCAAAACCTATTAAAGGAACGTATACATTTTTATATGAGTGATGACATTTCTGTTAAGGAAACCTTTGTGTTAATTAGCTTTACCAGTCCATCATAGTAAGAGTCTAAGGGACAGTGACATAAAAGCCTTTCACAAAATGTTCTTAAATATGACTTTTACAATATCATATTTGAAATATATAGCAAAATAACCGTGGGTTAACTAGCAAAATAACCGTGGGTTAACTAGCAAATTAACGATTACATACATACAAGAGGGGCTGCTCAGGTGGTCAACACCCCCACGGCCCCACCTACAACCTTAGGACCGTAGGCTCAAGTTACCAAAAGAGAATTAGCTCCAACAAAGGGGATAAAGGGGAGGGAAAATTAAAAAAAAAAAAAAAAACTATTACACATAGAGTAAACAGAGAAAAAGAAATAATACAGGTATTCAACTAGGGTCGTTGGCCAATCTTACATTCTAGCCGGAAGCAGAAACAGAGAAATTTCTCACTATGAATGAGATTTATAGTAAAAGAGATCCCAATTATAACTTCCTTAATATATTTCAAATGTTTTCCAAACATATTAGGTCAATGGGTCTCAAAACTAACTAAAAAATTAAACTGGTTGTGCTATCGCTCGAATTTAGCACAGGTTTCAGAACTCCTTGGGCTATCCTTGATAATTTGAGCCTTGTAGTACATCAAAGTATCCCATTATATAAATAATTAAGGATCACGATTGATAATTTGTGCCTTGTACAGAGGTGGAATACTAACAAGGGTGGAGGGAGAAATAAGAATTTTTATTTTTCAGATAAAAATAAACCAGAATACTGATATGTTATTGGAATTAATACACACTAATTAAAATAATGATATCAAGATTCTAATATTATACTAGCATTTAATTTAGCATATCTCAATGGCATACTGCAAAACTAAAGCCATATAGTTTTATGTAGATAGTTGTACTAGCATCCTCGTAGTCCGAATGATTGGATAAACATATTAAGACCTCGTTCATATAGTTATAACTATAATTAAATTAATTAAGACAAAAAAGGAATTTCCTTTTTGTATTCTCATGGAATTTTGCCCTATCACCACCATTCCTTGACAACCTCAAATAGAAAAAATATCATATTTTAATTCCGTATGTATAAGACCGCGTGCCAGTTGTAGAAAGGATACAGAATCTTTACCAGCCAACCTAATTAACGGACCTTATAATATATGTTTCAAAGGTCACATCTGCTGCTGGCAACACATTTATAAAGATTTATAATATAAGGATTAATAATCACTAGAATATTTAGTGCATTAGCTTAACATATATATGTATGGTAATGCACTATCGAAGTAGTGCTGGAATTGTTAGGATATTCTACCATTAACTTTTGTTTCCCTTTACGAAAAAGGATAGATTCTGTTCGTATGAACTCCTCTATTAGTCCTTTCCAATCATTTCTCCATGATCATTAGAATTATATTTTTATGTCAAATTCCTTTTGATATAAGAAATAAAGAACGTGAATTTATGTATATTTATTTCTTAATTGGGAAGAATACTAGCGAAGTCGACCGCGTACTAGCTGTACGGAATTGGTACCTAACTGCACATCCTAACTAAAACCTAATCAAATTAAATCACCTCCATGACCAGAGGTGGACTTACGTATAATGTTTAGGAGCCACCGGTGTATCGATTCCCATGTTGGAATCGTCATGAATTAAGCAAAGAAAAAGAAACAAAGAAAGCAAAAATTTAAAGAAGAAAAGCTTAGATTTTCATTTCAGATACCTGGCCAAATGCCAATACAAGGTATTTAACAAGATCCAAAAACACTGTAACAAACCTAAGACGTGGCAACTCCAACTGCAACCAGCTTTAGGGACTATAAGGTAAATAAAAAGGGACTAAAATGACATTAGATAAACTTAGGACTCTAAAGACATAAAGTTAAAATAAAGTAAGACCTGATCCCAATTTTCCTCAATCGTTACATTCCATCCCTCTTCAAATAACCTTGTCCTCAAGGTTCATAAATCTGGAATTCCTTAAACTTGTGTTGTCCAATTTAATGATATTTATAAAAACTGACATACGCTCCAAAAACACCACTACAATTGCAAAAGCCAATGCACCAGTATTCTTCAAAGCATGACTCTTCGTCTTGCATTGTTGAATTGTTGTCCCAATCCTATGAATAGCAACTGCAACACCATCTGAAGATGACAGGGCACTCCATATTTTTTTAACCAATGATTTCCACACGGATAACCAAGTACTATTGCATCAACTTCACTCGCAACCTAATAGATCAGTGTTGCCACCATATGATTTCCTCCTAAGAGCCACAAAGAGATTTCCACCTTCTATAAAATTCTTTACACGGAACATTATTAATTTTCCCAAAGAACCATCTATTATCTTAAAGTGGTCAATAGCCACAACAACCAGGAGCGCAAGAATCAAAATCACCATGGACTTGTCTAAATAATGAACATCTTCAGAGGTTAAAGGTTCATCCACTTGTTTAAATGATAGAAACTTTGTTGGTCGAACAATTCGCCACTAACCGAGGACAGCAAAATCTTCAACCCAGTATTCTACTATTCTGAAAATTAAAAGCAACTGGACAAATTCCACCATGCTAGAACTTAAGAAATTATGGAGTTGGACAAAATAGTTAACACATTCCCATGATAAAGCCACAAGATGGTCAAGATTTAGGGACTGAACAATGTTATGAGGCTCATAGGAAGTACACCAAAAAAAGGATAAATTAAGAACTAGTAGAATAGATACCACTATCAACAAAAATTGAAGTAGCATCCAAACGATCACAATCTCAGTAACTATTGCAGTTACTTGCAGGAACCAAGATAGTTGAGCATTGAAAACAATCACATAGGTGCTATCATTAGTCAAGTGCATAAACTGATTGCCAAACTAGTATCCTCTTCATCATAACACCAAATTACTTTGCTCCAAATAAAAAATACTAACTTGGTGTTTGCAAGGTTCACTGGTAAGACTTGAAGAACACAGTAAGGAGAGGGCCCTTGCCCTGTATAGCAGCCTTTCAATTTTTCCTTAGAACAACCTTTTATAGAGACAATTGTTTGTACTGTAATTTTGGAATAAACTCCACCTTTTATGGCTAGCCATTTAACATTGTTTCCTTCTTCAAAGATGTTCTCCTCTTTCAGCATGTTATATTCTAGGATTAACAGTGATCCATGAAATTTATCTGCTCCTCCAACATTATGACTGGGTACACCTGTTATTTCCATTTGTATTTGGGAAACACATTGCTCGTCTTCCTTTACCACAAGGATATTTACTAAAGGTTCCAAGCTTCCCACAAAAGTTCTAGCATGAAAGACCCATAAATATGTCGATATACCCTTGCTCGTAGATAGAACTTTTAATTGGTGTTCAATATGGTTCCAATCACACCCCTCCAATCCAAAAGAATTGCTTCCTTTCTCGATTTTAAAGAGCTTATTCCATTCATGCTCCTCGGTGACACGTTTCACATCAGTAAACACTTTATTCCTTTCCCTCGGCTTCAACTCACCACCTAGACGAAGTTCATTGGCAAATCCCTCACAGTGATTAGGTTCCCAAACAACCATAAGCTCATGTACGGTGCCACCATTACTTCTCACACCCAAAATCAAGAATTTGCAGTCATGGACCTCAAAATCAGCCACTGCAGGTATTAAAAGTCTCAACCCACTTCTCGCTTTTACCCTTCAGTTTAGAACTGTATAGCATAACAATTTTCGAGACCGTATTTCTATTCAGTATTTCTTTGAATTGTTTGACAGCAATCCCATTCTCCCCGCTTTCTGGGTACCCACTCATTAGTGAATCCTCCTCACATCCAAATCCCATATTCAAACTTCATAAACAAACTAATTGCCCAAAATGATTATCAAAACACAAGACACACATTCCCGGCATACAAGAGGAAATATTAGCAGTTACAGTTGACATTTTAGCTTTAGAAGTAACACTCTTACCATAATCTGCAACTTCGATCTCTATTTGTGAAACATTTGAAGCAATTTTACTATTTCGTGTTGGTTCATCATATTCAACAGGTAAAATCTCATTGGAAACAGATTTCTCATTCTCACTCGGCAATAAGTAGCCTTGGTCACCTAAAGGAACGCGAAATGATTCCTTATCTCAGATTTGGCTCGGAATCTCAGTTGTACTTCTTGGGGGACTTTCATCAAACACCTGATCTTCCTTTGCTTTTCCCTCCATCTCCTCTTTATCTTTAACCTTTCATCCATGCTCAATGCCGTCATTTTCAAATTTCAGCTGTCCCACTGTTTCCTCTTCATCCTTGTGTACTGCTTTCTTTGTGACGCCTTTTTGGTGAGACGATATTACTACCACTGACTGCTTATTGTTTAACACTTCAGTTTCGTTCTTTTGAGGACTATTATCAAACACCTGCTCCTCGTTTATTTCAGACTTTTTCTCAAGATCGTCTTCAACTTCTAGAACCTCTTGTTGCGAATCCTCACTCACAACTATTAGTTTCTGAACTACAAGATCAGTTTCAGTTCTCTCAGGAATTTCATCGAATAAACCTTCCACCAATTCAGACGAAGTAACCACTAATGGATTTTCTTCATCATCCTGTACCGCTTGCTCTGCCCTGTCATTTTGGGCAGATGGTTTTCCTGTCCCCTTCTACTTAAACAAGTTTCTGCGTCTGTGAAAATACCTCGTACTCACTTTCCCGAAACAACTGGGATGGTTTTTTCCAAAGGGGATTCTGTGATGGTGCATCCTGCCGGCGTTTCCTCCACAACCTGGATGTTTCCTGGGTTTTTCGATACGGCCACGGCAGGCACTGAAGTACCCTCTCTTTTTCCCGTTCTTCCTGAATCTTGTCGCCTGCTCATCTTTTTGTGTTGGACCAGCCACAACGGTTGTCACTAGTACTACAGAACCATCACTTAATGCAACGTAATAATGACCCGGATTGGTACTATCATAATAATAAATATATGGAACCTGGTAAGGACAAGTTTGTGAATACGGATGAGAATAACTGTATGCATATGGATTTTCATTGTAATGCTCAAGATGTATATTTGCATCGGAATACTGATGATTTGCGTACCGGTCGCCGGAAACCCGCTGCTCACTCTCTGTTCTTTGAACCTCGTATAGATTTGGTGAGCTATGGAAGGTCCGAAAACGATTTTGATACCATTCTTCCATATGCTGAAGTTTTCTATTTGATTTTTCCATAAAAGCTTGAATATGTTGCTCCAACTGATTCAAGGCTCCGCCGGACTCCGCCATTAATACCGATGAACAGCCGAGAATCGTCGGCTCTGATACCAAATGTAACGATTCCCATGTTGGAATCGTCATGAATTAAACAAAGGAAAAGAAACAAAGAAGAAAGCAAAATTTTAAAGAAGAAAATCCATTTCAGATACCTGGCAAAATGCCAATACAAGGTATTTAACAAGACCTAAAATATTGTAACAAACCTAACACGTGGCAACTCCAACTGCTACCAGCTTTAGGGACTATAAGGTAAATAAAAAAGGACTAAAATGACATTAGATAAACTTAGGACACTAAATACATAAAGTTAAAATAAAGTAAGACCCGATCCCAACTTTCCTCAATCGTTACAACCGGACCCCGTAAATTTTTGCAGAAATTTTGTATATGTAAATATGCATATCTTGAAAATGATTATATAAATAACTTGGCACCTTGAATACTAAAAGTCTTTGGTATTAGTTGAGCAAAATAGTAGTGCCCCCATCACGTTAAAATCTTGGGTCCGCCTTTGTCCATGAAACACCAAATCATCAACATAGTTAAATGCAGAAAGCAGTGTGGCCAATTAATATCCAGTATTACAAAAAGAAAATATATATTCACTTATAATTAACAATTTCCCTTAGAATATTTTTGTTTTTGATTTTATATAGAACCTAATTGATAGAAATTAAGGGTCCATCAAACTATATAGAGAACCTGGTTCTCTATTAGTTCCCACAGAACACACACACACGATAGTAAGTAATTAACACGGTAGGGTTTTACGTGGAAAAATCCCAGCTCACGGGATTAAAAAACCACAACCTACACTTGTAGGATTTTAACTTCACTAACCGAGCAACTTCAGATTACAAGCTATTGTAACCTAGAATTAAACTCTTAATCCTCGCTCACTTGTAATAACTATATTACAAGCCCCTTTGTAATAACTATATTACAAAGCCTCTTTGTAATAGCTATATTACAAAGCTCACCACTCGACTAACTCTAGTCAAGACACAAACACAAGGTTTATGGTTTTACAAAGGTTTCCTACACATATGCTTCTAACTAAGCTAAGTAGGAATTACAAGTAAATCACTTTAACAAAGGTACAACATAACTAAGGACACATGTAATAACATAGTGCAGGAAACTGGTCCTTCGCTATGATGTTCTCTGTTCATGAAGCCGTGAATGTCACTTGCAAGTTGGCAACACACTTGAGAGAAAGCTTGATCAATTCTGGAATGTGCAAGTGTATTGTTTTCCCTTTGCTTCATGTTAATATTACACAAGTGACATCACTTAAATGGTGCAAGCATGTTTGCTACAAGGGCATTTCCCATAAAGTTACGGTTGCACTATTTGCAATGTTGCGTGTGTGCAGAGGAACAGTTGCAGCTACTTTACAACTGTTGGGCGGTTACCGGAACAGTTAGCAAGGGAACTGATATCCATCTGTTCCCTCTGTTGTTTCTTTGACTCTGAGTGATGGAACATATCCCGGACTTGAGACTTGTTGATCTTGAGCACTTTGAGGATGTGGAACAGGTTCCCTATCTTGTTCTTAACATTAAGTTTGTTAGATGATCTAAACATAACGGGACACATAACCTATCAATTTCCCCATTTTTGATGATGACAAACTTGTAATTGAAATCCCCCCTAAGAACCAGTGTACAATAAATATTTCCTGTATTCCCCCTGAACCTGTTCCCCTTCAATTACTTTTCCCCCTTTTGGCATCACAAAAAGATTAGTAACAAGCAATAAGCAAAAAGAAGTCTAGCATGCTTAGCTCATGCCACATGTGTGCACACAAACATGACTAAGAACAAAGCATAAGAGCAAGGCATGCATAGCAAAAGGATGAGATATTCATTAATTCGGAAATAAACAGGGAGCAGACTTAGCAGTACCATTGGTTACATAACCATCCACAAAATAAATCAACAGAGAAAGTACCAGGCATTAAACACATCAAAACAAAAGTGACCAAAACAGAGGACAGAAAACTTGAACTGGACATTAGGAAGGGAACTATTTTAAGGAGCACTGGAAGGGGGAGTCACAGATGAAGAGGCAAGGGTTGTAAGGAGAATATCCATTCTAGCATTTGCTAATGTCTGCTCGTTAAACAACCTCTCCTTTAGGTCCTCAACATGTTTCATGAGCTCAGCATTTTCCTTGGCCAGACGGGCAATCTCTGTACCTTGTGTACTGCCAGAACCAGGTGCCTCCTGAGCTTGACTAAGCTGGCCCTCGAGAATAGCGTTCCATACTTTCAGCTTCCTTATCTCTTCATTGATAATATTCTAAGCTTCAATCAGTTGAGAGATAGTGGAATTGCTGTCAACCCCTCCTTTCTTATCAATGCACTCACACTCTTCTAAGGTGGTCTTGGAGAAGGTTTGCTTGCTAGTACCCACTTTAGCCTTTCCCAAAAGGACTTTGAAGAAGTTAAATACTTTAGTGTAGGAACCTGTAAGGCAACCCACGATTACCATCCTTAAAATCTGCCACTTTCTCCATATGCTCTATCATGAGACCAGGAAGGTTTATAATGGTGTAAGCGTCCAGTGCTTCCAGGAGAAACAAGTCTGCTCGTGACGTAATGGAACGTCTTTCTGCGCGTGGGAGCAAAACTTAGTTCACCATTTCAAACATCAGTTGGAAAACTGGAAGGAGGCCTTCTTGTGTACTCGTTCCCCTTGCTGCACTGTATTATCCTTCGAGATGGCATTTCTGAAGTTTGGAGAACAAGTCTCCTCAATGGAGGATATTCTGCCAGTTGGCACTCCCTAAACGGTTCCCAACACAGCCTCATCCATCACAAAGTCAACACCATTCACCTTCATGCAGATGTTGTCATCCTCCACTATGAAAAAGTCCGCATAGAAACTGCGCACCTCTGCCTCATACACCTTAGGACTGTCATTTGTGAACAAATGTGTCCACTGTTGAAATTCACAGATATCAACCAGTTGGCGCATCCCTGTCACGCCAAGAATATCAGGGGAAAATGTTCTGCCCCAGAGCACCTTCTGATTTCTCAAATTTTCCCTTTCTTCATCCTTGGTCACGACCACCTTGGCCTTCTTGGAGGACCCTGGTTCCTCATTGGCACCAGCCTTCCGTTTCACAGATTTTCTCACACTTTTCCCTTTCTCTGCAGATTTCTCAGACACCTTCTCAGACACCTTTTCTCCAAACTTTTTCAGACACTTTCTCACCATACTCTTCACCGACATTCTCACCAAACTTTTCCACTTCAACATTGCTACTGTCCATCGTACTCACAGATGACTCCTTCTTGGGTCTTGGAACTGTAGGTTTCTTGGAGGACTTACGAACTAAGGAACCAGGTTCCTCATTTACCTCGTCATCAACATTAACAACAAGTGCTAGAGGCACTACTTCATCATTCACTACCTTTGCACCCTTCACCAACCTCCTCTTCATCTTTTCTTCTTTGTTTTTTTTAAGAACTGATTCAAGAGTTTCTCTCTTTTGCAGCCTAGTAGTAGGTCTTTTAGGAGTGGGCTCCTTGGGAGTTTCCTTTCTACTCCTAGCACTAATAATGCTTTTAAGAGCCACATTGTCATAGTCTTCTTCACTATCCTTATTCTCTTCCTTAGAAAGAGATCTCATCTTAGGAATAACAATGGTAAATGGCTCAGCATAAATATAAGGAGAGGGAGCGGGATCAGTACTGACCTAGGTTTCTTTTGAAGAACAAAGGGTTCCATCCCAAGTAGCAGCAGAGGGATCCTCTTGGACTAAGGGATCAGGTCCCTCATGTGCTTTCCCAATAGTACTTTCAGGTGCCAGATTTTCAACAGGCACCAGTCCCTACCCTCTACCTGTAGACTATCACCTTCCCCCTAGACCCAATGGTTTCAGACGCACCTTCATAACTACCAACCAAACTCCCCTCAACAACTATTAACAACATATTTTCTATGGCCTCTTGTTCATTCAAACCCAAAGTAGATTCTGAAGACACAAGAGGAATATTATCTATAGGATCGACAACATTCAAGTCAAGGTTTGGGGTGATCACCGCTGATTCTTCACCACTGTGAGCCACACTATGTTGTGCCTTGAAGCTCTCTTCAACTTGCAGACTGGAGACTTCCTAATTTTCTTCTCCCTCTATTGTTTCTCCCTCAGCCTTTTTTTCGGCGAGGCAGAAGGAGAGGCCGTAGCCACAAACAATTTGGGGTTCGAAGTTTTGCAACTCCATGAGAACCAAAACTTGATTGGGTTGGACAAAAAGCAGTGGGTGGTTGGCAATCTTGCTTAGGATTTGGACTGGTGGCATAGGGGACTTAGACTCTATCACCGGTGCTTCGAGAGATGAAGATATAGTGGGGACGATACTGCAGACATTCGAGGCTTCTAGATTCTCAGACATGGTGGAGAGTAGCTATGAAAAAAGGAGTGTTTGGTTGTTGAGAGAAAAGGGAGATTTTGGCTTTTGATGTGAACAGTTACGAGAGTGACAGCATTTCAGTTTATTTAAAGGGGGTGAGGGACCAATTAGGAACGTGTATTGATTTTCTGGGTAGACGGGTCGTTTAGTAACGGGTAGGATGCTTGGGCTCAAAAAAAGGAAAAAGGAGAAACTGACATTTTAATGACATGGCACTTTCTCAGCCGTTTAAAAAGTTGTGCATGAGAGTACAAAGGAACTACTAACATGTGTCAAGGGAACCAAGTTCCCTGATTGCTTTTGTAAATGTGAGCCTCATCCTTTTACCGAAATACAATGCCATAAGCTTCTTGTTTGCTATGTATTTGCCATGCGTGTCTACCTGTAACGGTATAGAAGTGACTTAGAACGTACCAGAAAACAATTTTTAGCTATTTTACCTATTCATTTCTTTCGTAGCTAATCATCGAGGGACCAGGTCCTCAGCTTGATTTTATCAACCCTAGTGCAAAACGATTCTTTTCAAAGTGCTCTCTACTCAGTGCTTTGGTGAAGATATCTGCAATTTGATCTTCTGTACTGCAAAACTTCATACAGATAAGCCTTTTTTCAACATTATCTCTGAGAAAATGATGTCGCACATCAATGTGCTTTGTTCTCTTATGCTGAACTGGATTCTTTGCCATGTTGAGAGCACTGGTGTTATCACACAGTAATGGCACACAATCAGAAAACACACCAAAATCCTCTAACTGTTGCTTGATCCACAACAATTAAGCACAACAAGAGGCAGCTGCCACATACTCAGCTTCTGCAGTTGAAAGAGCCACTAAGTTTTGTTTCCTTGTACCCCATGAAATTAGACACGATCCCAGAAAGTGTGCCATGCCAGAAGTGCTTTTTCTATCCACCAGATAACCAGCATAATCAGCGCCAGTATACCCGATCAAGTCAAAATTGTCTCCTGCGGGATAGTAGAGAACCAGGTCCTGCGTTCCCCTGAGATACCTCAGGATTCTCTTGGCAGCCTTCTGATGAGATTTCTTTGGATTAGATTGAAACCTGGCACGTAGTCCCACACTGAAAACAATATATGGTCTACTTTGGCTGTGAGATACAAGAGTGACCCAATGATACCTTTATACATGGTCTCGTTCACAGGAGAACTAGGTATATCCATGTCCAAACGAGTGGTAATGGCAATAGGGGTATCAATGATTTTTGAGCTTTCCATCTCAAATCTCTTTAGAAGCTCTTTGAGGTATTTCTGCTGACTTCGTTGTGCCCTTTGGAGTTTTTATAACTTGCAGACCTAAGAAGAAATTCAATTCCCCCATCATGCTCATCTCGTACTCATTTCCCATGAGCTTTGCAAACTCTTCACACAGGGAATCATTTGTTGCAACCAAAGATGATATCATCAACATAGACTTGCACAATGAGCAGGTTCCTCCCCCAATTCTTAAGAAATAAGGCGTTGTCAATTTTTCCTCTTATAAAGCCATTTTCAAGGAGAAATTTGGACAACCCTTCATACCATGCACGAGGAGCCTGCTTCAGCCCATATAAAGCCTTGTCAAGTTTCAATACATGCTCATGATGCTTATGACATTCAAAACCAAGTGGTTTCTTGACGAAGACTTCTTCTTTTAGATATCCATTTAGAAATGCACTTTTAACATCCATTTGGAACAAATTGAATTCCATGTGAGATGAAAAGGCAATGAGGATTCTGATGGCTTCCATTCGAGCAACTGGAGCAAAAGTTTTATCATAGTCGATCCCTTCTTCTTGATTGTAGCCTTGAACGACTAACCTTGCCTTGTTACTAGTTGTGTTACCAAACTCGTCAAGTTTGTTTCTGAACACCCACCTAGTTCCTATAACAGTTCTGTTAGAGGGTCGAGGAACCAGGTGCCATACGTTGTTCCTCTCAAATTGATGAAGTTCATCTTGCATAGTGGTAATCGCGTCAGCATCTTTCAATGCTTCCTTGATATTTTAAGGCTCAATTTGAGAGAGTAAGCCTGAGAAGGCAAGAGAGTTTCTTGATTTTGATCTGGTTTGAATCCCTGAGTCAAGAGGAGTAATGACATTTTGAAGAGGGTGTGAACTTCTATGGTTCTAGTTAGACACCTGATCTCATTGTGGGAGGATCCAGGTTCCTGTGAACGTGATTCATTGTTGTCATGAGTTCCTCTTCTTAGCTCAGCATCTGGGGTTCCTTGCACAGCATCAACAACTCTGTTCTCTGCTTCAATAATTGAGATTGAGGGACCAGGTTACACCTTAGTACTGTCACTTGTGAACAAATGTGTCCACGGTTGAAATTCACAGACATCAACCAGTTGGCGCATCCCTGTCATGTCAAGAATATGAAGTGCAAATGTTCTGCCCAGAGCACCTTCTGATTTCTCAAATTTTCCCTTTTTTCATCCTTGGTCACGACCACCTTGGCCTTCTTGGAGGTCCCAGGTTCCTCATTGGCACCAGCCTTCTGTTTCACAGATTTTCTCACACTTTTCCCTTTCTTTGCAGATTTCTCAGACCCCTTTTCTCCAGACTTTTCAGACACTTTCTCACCATACTCTTCACCCACATTCTCACCAAACTTTTCCACTTCAACATTGCTACTGTCCATCGTACTCACAGATGACTCCTTCCTGGGTCTTGGAACTATAGGTTTCTTGGAGGACTTATGAACTAAGGAACCAGGTTCCTTATTCACCTCGTCATCAACATCAACAAGTGCTGGAGGCACTACTTCCTCATTCACTACCTTTGCACCCTTCACCAGCCTCCTCTTCTTCAATTCTTCTTTGTTTTTCTTAAGGACTGATTCAAGAGCTTCTCTCTTTTGTATCCTAGTAGTAGGTCTTTTAGGAGTGGGCTCTTTGGGAGTTGCCTTTCTACTCCTAGCACTAATAAAGCTTGCAAGAGCCATATTATCATAGTCTTCTTCACCATCCTCATTTTCTTCCTCAGAAAGAGATCTCATCTCAGGAACAACAATGGTCAATGGCTCAGCATAAAAATGAGGAGAGGGAGAGGGATCAGTACTGGCCTAGGGTTCTTTTGAAGAACCGAGGGTTTCATCCCAAGTAGGAGCAGAGGGGTCCTCTTAAGCTGGGGGATCAGGTCCCTCATGTGGTTCCCCAGTAGTACTTTCAGGTGCCAGATTTTCAACAGGCACCAGTTCCCTACCCTCTACCTGTAGACTCTCACCTTCCCCGTGAGACCCAATAGTTTTAGACACACCTTTATAACCCCCAACCTAACTCCCCTCAGCAGCTATTAACTACATATTTTCTATTCATTCAACCCCAAAGTAGAGTCTGAAGACACATAAGGAATATTACTTGTAGATCGGCAACATTCAAGTCAAGGTTTTGGGTGATCCGTGCCGATTCTTCACCACTGTGAGCCACACTCTGTTGTGCCTTAAAGCTCTCATCAACTTGCAGACTGGAGACTTCCTGATTTTGTTCTCCCTCTATTGTTTCTCCCTCAGCCATTTTTTTGGCAAGGCAGAAGGAGAGGTCGTAGCCACAAACCTTTTGGGGTTTGAAGCTTTGCGACTCCGATGAGAACCAGAACTTGATTGGGTTAGAGAAGAAGTAGTGGATGGTTGGGAATCTTGCTTAGGGTTTGGACTGGGTGGCATAGGGGACTTAGACTATGTCACTGGTGCTTCGAGAGATGAAGACACAGTGGGGACGACACTGGGGACATTTGAGGCTTCTAGATTCTCAAACATGGTGGAGAGTAGTCAGAGTTTATGAAAAAGGGAGTGTTTGGTTGTTGAGAGAAAAAAGAGATTTTGGCTTTTGATGTGAACAATTATGAGAGTGACAGCGTTTGGGTTTATTTAAAGGGGATGAGGGACTACTTAGGAACGGGTATTGATTTTTTGGGTAGACGGGTAGTTTAGTAACGGGTAGGACGCTTGGGGTGCTAAAAGGGAAAAAGGAGAAACTGACATTTTAATGACTTGGCACTCTCTCAGCCGTTTAAAAAGTTGTGCATGAGAGTACAAAGGAACTACTAACCTGTGTCAAGGGAACCAAGTTCCTTGACAACTTTTGTAAATGTAAGCCTCATCCTTTTACTGAAATGCAATACCATTAGCTTCTTCTTGACTCTGTAATTGCCATGCGTGTCTACCTGTAACGGTATAGAAGTGAGTTAGAACGTGCTAGAAAATACTTTTTAGCTACTTTACCTATTCATTTCTTTCATAGCCAATCATCAACGAACCAGGTCCTCAGCTTGCTTTTATCAACCCCAGTACCAAATGATTCTTTTCAAAGTGCTCTCTGCTCAGTCCTTTGCTGAAGATATCTACAATTTGATCTTCTGTACTGCAAAACTTCATGCAGATAAGCTCTTTCTCAACATTAACTCTGAGAAAATGATGTCACACATCAATGTGCTTTGTTCTCTTATACTGAACTGGATTCTTTGCCATGTTGAGAGCACTGGTGTTATCACACAGTAATGGCACACAATCAGAAAACACACCAAAATCCTCTAACTGCTGCTTGATCTACAATAATTGAGCACAGCAAGAGGCAGCTTCCACATACTCAGCTTCTGTAGTTGAAAGAGCCACTGAGTTTTGTTTCCTTGTACCCCATAAAATTAGACACGATCCCAGAAAGTGTGCCATGCCAGAAGTGCTTTTTCTATCCACCAGATAACCAGCATAATCAGCGTCAGCATACCCGATAAGGTCGAAATTGTCTCCCGAGAGATAGTAGAGAACAAGGTCCTGCATTCCTTTGAGATACCTCAGGATTCTCTTGGCAGCCTTCTGATGAGATTCCTTTGGATTAGATTGAAACCTGGCACATAGTCCCATACTGAAAACAATATCTAGTCTGCTGGCTATGAGATAAAAGAGTGACCCAATGATACCTCTGTACATGGTCTCGTTCACAGGAGAACCAGGTTCATCCATGTCCAGACGAGTGGCAGTGGCAATAGGAGTATCAATGATTTTTGAGCTTTCCATCTCAAATCTCTTTAGAAGCTCTTTGATATATTTCTGCTAACTTATCATTGTGCCCTTTGGAGTTTGCTTAACTTGCATACCTAAGAAGAAATTCGGTTCCCCCATCATGCTCATCTCGAACTCCCTTCCCATGAGCTTCGAAAACTCTTCACACAGGGAATCATTTGTTGCATCAAAGACGATGTCATCAACATAGACTTGCACAATGAGCAGGTTCCTCCCCCGTTTCTTCAGAAATAAGGTGTTGTCAATTTTTCCTCTTATAAAGCCATTTTCAAGGAAAAATTTGGACAACCTTTCATACCATTCACGAGGAGCCTGCTTCAGCCCATATAAAGCCTTGTCAAGTTTGAATACATGCTCTTGATGCTTATGACATTCAAAACAAGGTGGTTTCTTGAAGAAGACTTCTTCTTTTAGATATCCGTTCAGAAATGCAGTTTTGACATCCATTTGGAACAATTTGAATTCCATATGAGATGCAAAGGCAATGAGGATTCTGATAGCTTCCATTCGAGCAATTGGAGCAAAATTTTCATCATAGTAGATCCCTTCTTCTTGGTTGTAGCCTTGAACTACTAACCTTGCCTTGTTCATTGTTGTGTTACCAAACTCGTCAAGTTTGTTCCTGAACACCCACCTAGTTCCTATAACAGTTCTGTCAGATGGTCGAGGGACCAGGTGCATATGCTCTTCCTCTCAAATTGATGGAGTTCATCTTGCATAGCGGTAATCCCGTCAACATCTTTCAATATTTCTTTGATATTTGTAGGCTCAATTTGAGAGAAAAAGGCTAAGAAGGCAAGAGAGTTTCTTTATTTTGATCTGGTTTGTATCCCTGAGTCAAGAGGAGTGATCATATTTTGAAGAGGGTGTGAACTTTTATGCTTCCAGTTAGACACCTGAATCTCATTATGGGAGGATCCAGGTTTCTCTGAACGTGATTCATTATTGGCATGAGTTCCGCTTCTCTGCTCAGCATCTAGGGTTCCTTGCACAGCATCAACAACTCTGTTCTCTACTTCAGTTATTGTGATTGAGGGACCAGGTTCCTCTACATCAGTTGGAGATTCAGCTGCACCATCTTTATTTGATTCTTTGACTTGACTCATCATGTCAACCTTTCCATTTGCCATGTAAATGATTTCACCAGGAACCTTTGACTGTTCTCCATCTTGATCAATCTTATCATGTGAATCTTTCCCACATAGGAGGTGTGATTCATCAAAGATTACATGTATGCTTTCCTCAATACATTGAGTTCTTTTGTTGTATACTTTGTAGGCTTTGTTTTGTGATGAATAGACAAGAAAGATTCCTTCATCACTTCTAGCATCAAACTTTCCAAGTGCTTGCTTGCCATTGTTGCGGACAAAACATTTGCTCTCAAATGTCCTTAAATGTGTTAGCTTGGGTTTTCTTCCATTCAGCAGTTCATACGGGGTTTTGTTCAGGAGGGACCAGATCATGCACCTGTTCACCAAGTAGCCTGCAGTGTTGATTGCCTCTGCCCAAAAACTTTTTGCAACACCACTGTCAATCAACATTGTCCTAGACATGTCTTCAAGAGTTCTATTTTTCCTCTCCACAACACCATTTTGTTGGGGTGTTCTTGGAGCTAAAAAAATTATGACTTGTACCATTTTCAGCATAGAATTCGTCTAACTTTGCATTGTCGAACTCTGTGCCATGATCAAATCTTATGCTCACAACGTTATGGCTCATCTTTACTCGGATCTTCTTCACAAAAGCAGCAAATACTTGAAACGCCTAGTCCTTGGATCTGAGGAACAAGGTCCAGGTTAATCAAGAATACTCGTCCACTATGATAAAAATGTACTTCTTTCCTCCTCTACTTGGCACCCTCATAGGTCCACACAGATCCATATGGAGGAGATCAAGTGGCCATGAGGTGCTGACTTCCTTTTTAGGTTTGAAGGAGGACCTGACTTTCTTTCCTTTTACACATGCATCACACACCTTGTGATCCTTGAAACTTGACTTAGGCAGCCCACAAACCAGGTCCTTCTTGACCAATTTGTTCAGCAACGTAAAACTTGCATGCCCCAATCTTCTGTTCCATAGTTCAGCATCATCATCAACCGCATTCAGACATGTGAGATCCCCATTGTGCAAGGACTCAAAATTAGCAACATAAATATTTTTGTATCTTTTTGCCATCAGGAGCACTTCACCAGTCACAAGATTTGTGACTATGCAGATTTTTTTTATACAAATTCCACTTTGTTTCCTTTGTCGCAGATTTGAGAGACACTCGGTAAGCTATATTTCAAGCCGTTCACATAACACATTTTCAATTGAGTGAGTGAGTGTCTTCCTAATTCTTCCTACTCCCAGAACGTATCCCGTTTTTCCATTGCCAAAGGACACACTCCCTCCTTGCAGGCTTTGAGTGAAAGAAAATCATCAGTGCTTCCATTCATATGCTTAGAACAGCCACTATCCATATACCATCTTTGGTTGCTTCCTCTTACTGCTCCCTGCACAAGGAAATCAAGGATTAGACTTAAGAACCCAAACAAGTTTGGGTCCCTTGTAATGAGGAAACGGGTGAATCAAAGCTCTTTTTGTCCAAGCAGGCATCATACGTTTTTATATGAGGTACCAGGTTCTTTAGCTGTAATTATATCTTCAGTAGAAACATACTGTTGGGACTAAAATGCCCAGTGTTACCTTAGTGAGTGCAAAGCTAGTTGTCAGAGACAGTAGCCTACTTGCTATGAGGATTATAAGGAGTCTTTTCCTTTTTGAACCCGATTTCCTACCTGATCCCCCCATTGTTCTTATACATAGCAGTGACTGCATCAGAGGACCAGGTCCACTTAATGGATTTATCTAGGTCATTCTTAACTCTGCCTAGATCTTCCTGGAGTTGTCGGTTTCTCTCAAGTTCAGTACACAAAGTAGATTTCACTGATTTTTACTCATTTTCAAGCCTAAGGTGTGTCTCACTTGCAACTTCCTTTCCCTTTTGAGTGTTTCCATGCCTGTTTTCCTTTTTTAATTCCTCAATTGTTTCCTTTAGGTCCACAACTACTACTAAAAGATAATCTCTCTCATGTTCTATGTTTGCAATTTTTTCAATCAAAACATCTTTTTCTTTCTTTAAATCCTCGATGGTTTCTATGAGATCTACCAATACAACTACTAAATCTTTCTCTCATGTTCTACCTCTCCTAGTTTCACAGTTAATGCATTTTTATCATTTATAAGACTATGATAAGCATCAATTAGAACATTTGCCAAAGATATAAGCTTTTTCTGAGTAAGACTTCAAATTTCTTAGAAAGTTTACCCCATCATCATCGTCAGATTTTGCCATCAGGGCAAAGATAGTGTCATATTCAACTGCTTCACTTTCTACTGCCATCATGGAGTTGTCACCTTGTTCATCATCTTCTCCAGATTTGTTGGAAGAGTCTCCCCATGCAGCAAGAGCTTGTTTCACAACATTGTCAGTGGCATCTTTTCTCTTGAATCTTCTGTCAGGAACGGGGTTCCTTTTGGCTGCTTTATCTGTGTCGTACTTGTACTGTTTCTTGCTTGTGGAGAGGACAATCCTTGATGAAATATCCTGGCTTCCCGTATTTATGACATAAGTCATACCCTCTTGGCTTGCTGGAACTGCCCCTTTTTGGAATACCTCCATTTCTGCGAATCATTTTCTAAAATCTCTTTGTTAGGTAAGCCATATCAGCATCCTCACCACTTTAGTCATTGTTGTCTATTTTGAGGACCAAGTTCTACTCCCTTTTGGGCTCTCTTATCTCATGATCCTTCTTATTCTTTATTTCATAAGTTTTCAGATTACCAATGAGTTCATCGATGGTCAGCTTTTGCAGATCTTTTGCCTCCGTGATAGCATTTACTTTGCTTTCCCAGGAACCAGATAATACACTAAGTATTTTTCTGACATGTTTGTTCCTTGGAATGATCTCTCCTAGAGAATGAAGCTCATTAATGATAGAAGTGAAGTGAGTGTGCATGTCCTGAATGGACTCATCATCCTTCATCCTGAAGAGTTCATACTCAGTGGTTAGCATATCAATCTTCGACTGCTTGACTTGACTTGTCCTTGCATGTGCTGTTTGGAGAGCTTCCCAGATCTCCTTGGCAGATTGATAGGCAGAAATCCTGTTGTATTCGTCTGGTCCAATGCCACAAACGAGGATTTTTGTGCTAGAAAGTTGTTTTCTATAGCCTTCTGGTCAGCATCGTTGTACTCCTTTTTTGTTTTGGGAACTGTCACTGCTTGTTCACCAATGGTCTTCATAGGAATGAAGGGGCCATCGCAGATAACATACCACAGCTCTGAATCTTCAGCCATGATAAAATCACGCATCCTTGTCTTCCACCCTCCGTAGTATTGGCCGTTGAATCTTGGTGGTCTGTACGTAGATTCACCTTCTTCAAAGTTTGGTGCAGCAACCATGAGGATCCTTTCTAGGTGTTAGCCTGATAGAAAGAACCTACTCTAATACCAATTGATAGAAACTTACGGTCCACCAAACTATATAGAGAACCTGGTTCTCTATTAGTTCCCACATAACACACACACATGGCAGTAAGTAAATGACACATCAGAGTTTTACGTGGAAATCTCCCAACTCACGGGATTAAAAACCACAACCTAAACTTGTCGGATTTCAACTTCACTATCCGAGCAACTTCATATTACAACCTATTGTAACCTAAAAATTAAACTCTTAATCCCTTACTCACTTGTAATAACTATATTACAAGCCCCTTTGTAATAACTATATTACAAAGCCTCTTTGCAATAACTATGTTACAAAGCTCACCATTCGACTAACTCTAGTCAAGACACAAATACAAGGTTTATGGTTTTACAAAGGTTTCCTACACATATGCTTTTAACTAAGCTAAGTAGGAATTACAAGTAAATCACTTTAACAAAGGTACAAAGGTACAACATAACTGAGAAGCCTGATCAATATCCTTTTCTATTATTGGTCTGTTGAGCTCTATTTGTTGTTCCTTAGTGAGGCAAGGTCCATTAACTAATGAAAAAGCACCAGGTATAGATGGTTTCCCTACTAAATTCTTTAAAGCACACTGTAACCTTGTTGGAGGTGAAGTTAAATAAGCTATTCAGGAATTTTTTGAAAATGGGAAGATGCTGAGCAACATGAACTACACTACAGTTACACTAGTACCCAAAGTAAATAGTCCTACATCTGTTAAGGAGTTTAGACCCATAGCATGTTGCTCTACAATCTATAAACTCACTGCAAAGATTCTAACAGCAAAGTTAAAGACTGTGGTCGACTACATTGTTGGACCTGCTCAATTAGCATTTATTAAGGGAAGAAACATATTGGATAATGTTATTATTGCCCATGAATTGGTTAAAGGATATACTCAGAAAGGGGTCTCACCAAGATGTTTGATTAAAGTTGACATAAAGGCATATGATTCAGTTGAGTGGCCTTTTCTAAAGATGATACTGCTTGAATTTGGTATGCCTGTGAAGTTTGTACAGCTTGTGATGGAGTGTGTGACAACTGTCAGCTATTCTCCACTGATAAATGGAGGATTGACGACCAAGTTCCAAGCAAAAAATGGGCTTAGGCAAGGAGATTCACTACCTATTTGTATTGGTGATGGAATACCTGAATCGATCACTGAAGACACTAGAGAGCATTCAAGACTTCAACTACCACCCGAGGTGCTCTAAAAAGAACATAACACATATATGTTTTGCTGATGATGTAATCCTGTGTTGCGCAGCAGATAAGCTATCCATAAGCTTACTCATGAGCAGATTTCAACATTTCTCAGAGGTATCAGGACTAAAAGCAAATATGGAGAAAAGTGCTTTGTACATTGCTGGAGTACCAAGGGACTTCAAAGAAGGGGTCATTGCAGATATGCAATTCACAGTAGGTGAGTTGCCATTCAAGTATCTAGGAGTTACTTTGTCCTCTAAGAAGTTATCTATCCAGCAGTGTATGCCATTGATTGAAAAGACTATTGCACGACTCAAATGCTGGTCAACCAAATTCCTGTCTTACAGTGGTCGAGTGAAATTGATCAAGAGTGTGATATTTGAAATGTAGACCTACTGGGCACATATCTTCCTACTTCCAAAAAAGATAACAAAACTGATTATGACTGCTTGTAGAACATTCTTTTGGACCGGAAGTAATGAACCTTCAAGAAGAGCACTGGTTGCTTGGGACAAGATATGTATGCCACTTTTAGCTGGAGGTCTAAATGTAATTGATGTGACTAATTGGAACAAAGCTGCTTTATGTAAACTTCTTTGGGTAATAAATGACAAAAAGGACAATCTTTGGATCCAATGGATACACAACTACTATATAAAAGGGAATAACATACTGACTATGCAAACTCCTAAATAGGCCTGCTGGCTAGTTAGGAAAATATTTGACACTAGGGATTGGCTGACTCAAAGGGTCCCCTCTGCTGATCTGAACAAGTACTGTATAAAGGGGAAGTTTAACATTAAGAAGCTATATATTGCAACAATGCCCCAGTATCCTAAGTGTCATTGGAAAAGGATTACAATTAATTTAAAAGCATTACCAAGGTATCAATTCATCTTGTGGTTGGTTATGGATAAGAAGCTAGCTATAGTGGATAGATTAAGGAAGTGAGGGATATCAATAGCAAGTGATTGTGTGCTGTGTGAGAATGATACTGAGGAGACAATGGAGCATCTATTTTTTTGAATGTAACTACTCCAGGAATATGGAGCAACATTGTTAAAATGGCTGGGAGAAAGACACCAAATAGCTAGCTGGAATGCTGAGATTGAATGGTTAGAAAAAAGAAGTTCATGCAGAGTTCGAGCTCACATGCTAAGATTCTTGTTTGCAGCTGAAATTTATCATGTCTGGACAGAGAGAAATCAATGAAGATTTCAAATGATAGAAAGCCTTCAGAGGGTGAAGAATATTATCCTAGAGCTACACATACGAGGGCAGAAGGAATCCAAATGGCACAAGGAGTTAGAAAGATTGAGCAACTATCCTATTTAGACATGGATATATACATATAGAGATGTATAGTAGAGAAGTTGTAGTAGAGAGAAAGGGATTGTTAAGTCTGTGTTTTGTTTGAGTCTAGCTCAAGAGTCCGAATGAGCTAGTCAGTTGTAAATATTATACTTGGTTAATTGAAAATTTTGACAGTTTGACCAAAAAAAATATAACTAAGGATATGTAATAACACAGTGCAGGAAGCTGGTCCTTCGTTACTATGTTCTCTGTTCTTGAAGCCCTGAATGTCACTTGCAAGTTGGCAACACTTGAGAGTAAGCTTAATCAGTTCTGGAATGTGCAAGTGTATTGCTTTCCCTTTGCTTCAGGTTAATATTACATAAGTGACATCACTTGAATGATGCAAGCATGTTTGGTACAAGGGCATTCCCCATAAAGTGACTGATGCACTGCTTGCACTGTTGCGTGTGTGCAGAGGAACAGTTGTAGCGACTTTACAGCTGTGGGTCGTTCCCTCTGTTGTTTCTTTGACTCTGAGTGATGGAACATGTCCCAGACTTGAGACTTGTTGATCTTGAGCACTTTGAGGATGTGGAACAGATTTCTTATCTGGTTCTTAACATTAAGTTTGTTAGATCATCAAAACATAACAGGACACATAACCTATCAATATAAGAAACAAGTTTAGATGAAGTACTAGGATGGGTGACCCCCTTGGGAAGTCCTCGTGTTGCATCCCTCTTTATAAATAAAAAAAAAAATTTAGATGAAGTCGTCAACTGGTTGACTTGTATGAGCTCAAGCAGCTTTAGTTCTGTTATTGATCTGAAATATACTTGCACTGTAATTCTATCAATGCAGGATTAGCAACGGAGTATATTTTTAACTGTCTTGCACAAGTTTCACGATATATATGATTAGGAGTATAATTACTTTTTAGTGCTTACAACTTGCAAAGGAACCTAAACTTCGATTAACATACAAATACAATTTGATTTGGTACGTTAATTAGAGAGAGTACAGTACTTTTTAGCACATTGACACAAAACATATATCATATATGCATGCCCCATTCAAATCGAAACATCATCTTTAATAGTATTGTTTAATCTTTCTATTTATATAGTTCAATAATCATCCTTTTCCACTCTTTTTCCATCTGGCCCGCGCCTTAGCAAGTGGCAAACATGAACGTATATACTTATCGCTTAAAAGATTTCATGATGATACGAATTGCTTATCATATATGAAAGTTTAAGCTCACTGCTCATTTATTAAAAAAAAAAAGATTCAGTATTCAACCTTGTATTTTCACTTCAACCATGACTTTGACAACCGTCAACAGTACTTTCCTCTTAGAAGCGAATTCAGAAATTGAAATTTATAAGTTCTTATAAAGATCTCAAGTTAATATACGATAATAATTGAATTTTTAATCAAATATATATATATGTATGTGTGTGTGTGTGTGTTGGAAAACTAATTCACAATTGTAGTAGAAAACCTTAGTTATTTAGGATTTGATTTATTTAATAATGTCTAAATAGGAGTTGTAGTCAGAATTAACATAGTAATATGCTTTCATGTTTCTAGTTGACATATGTTTCCCACTATTATAAATTTTATGTGCGACGAAAAGAGGAGATTTGTAAGAAATTATAGAAAGCTCCTTCAGGGAGATTTATAATAAAAATATTTTCCTTTAATATAGGATCTATGCAAAATTTACTGGCTTCCGTCATCGAGAATCCATAGATTGTGCCCTAAATCCACCACTGTTTTTTCCCTTTCCAAACACTTGTACTCAGGTTCATTTACTCTTGAGAGCTGGAAACATTTAAAAGAAAATAGCCAGAAAACGACATAACCAATGGACCGTCTCAATTTTGATTGCTGTCCTTGTCTAGTAAAACAATATTGACAGTGAATTACACAAACTTTATTGTCGTTTACCCAAAGAAAATATAAAATTTGAGTTGGAAACATCAGTCGTAGACCCTAAAATAGAACCTATCTGCGAAACGCAATGGACTTTATATTTATCTTCATTGAAAACCTCATGTAATGCACAAATTTCCTAGTCATAAAACATAACAGGACTTACTTAGTAATATCACTAATCACCTCATTTCAGAAGTAATCAAACTTGTAATGTTTGAATTTAAATTAAAATTGTTCTTAAAACATGTTCAAACAATCAAACATGTTTTGAAAATATATTTTTTTTAGCTAAAGGTCTATCAGAAATAACTTTTTTACCTAACATAGGGCAGGGGTAAAGTCTGTGTGTAGCTAGCTTATTGTTCCCATACTGCACTTGTACGATCACACTGGGTTTGTTGTTATTGTTGTTGTTAAAACAAGTTCAAACATTATGCTTAAATTGTATAGATCTTGATGTTGACACTACATAACCAGAAGATATTCAACAAATTAAGTACATGCACCTTTTTTCCTACTAGTATAGACATTGCCATAACATATACTATATATTAATAACTGGCAAAAGCAGGAAAAAGAGCCATCAAAATGTTTCAAATACATAAGCATATGGCAACTATATGTAAATGGACCCATATTGAAGCAGTCTTAGAAACTTCATTTGCTCACTTCTTCTCCTGCATTGACTGATTATAAAATCCCATCCTACAACTTAATTCTACCAAAGGCAAAAAATAATCCTATCTCCAATTTAGTTATCAAAAGAATTTCCTGAGTTCATTTTGAAAAATGTTCAAGATAATTGGAGAAGAAATTAGAAGCAAAGGCTTGATTAAAGAGTAAATAATGAAGAAGTAGTGCCAGATGATGTAAAGGAAGGACACTTTGCTGTTTTTGCAGTCAACACAGGTAGTGAGAAGCCAAATAAAAAGGTTTATTTTAGGTTATTAAAGCTGGCCGAAGAAGAATATGGATTTAGACAGAAGGGTATGCTGGAATTCCCTTGTCCACCAGAGGAATTAGAGAAGATTATTCTGCAGCTTAAGATTGAAAGAAATTAATGATTATATTATTAGTGTAGTTTAACTTGTGATAGTATGACCAGTCATAACTCATAAGTAATGATTATTATAGAGATTTATTTGTAACTACTTTATAAGTTATCTAATTGTGTAAATTTTACACTGTCAGTAACTTAATTTCTATTGAGAATATTATCTAGTTACTCATTCTTTACAACCTAACCTTACGTATTATAAACTTGTTTAGGTCGTCACTATTATCAACATATTTCGTAATATAGGCTATTTTTTGGTG
>NW_017674091.1:6725-37673 GCF_001879085.1 Nicotiana attenuata | reverse complement strand
CACCCATCGACTAAGTGTCGATCCCAGGTTCAAACCAGTAAAGCAAAAGAGGAGGCCTCAATCCGAGGTAAAACATGCGTTCATCAAAGATGAGGTAACAAAACTCCTCAAAATAGGATAAATTAGGGAGCTAAAATACCCCGAATGGTTGGCTAATGTGGTAGTGGTTCCCAAAAAAGGAAATAAATTAAGAATGTGCGTAGATTATAAAGACTTGAATAAAGCATGCCCCAAAGACTCATTCCCATTGCCCAACAACGATCGCTTGCTCGATGGCACGGCCGTCCACGAGATCCTCACTTTTCTCGACGCCTACTCCGGGTATAATTAAATTCAAATGAACCCAGAGGACAAGGAAAATACTTCGTTCATCACGAAGTATGGTACATACTGATATAATGTAATGCCCTTCGGGATGAAAAATGCAGGAGCTACGTACCAACACCTAGTTAATAAGATGTTCGAACATCAAATAGGACAATCTATGGAAGTTTACATTGATGACATGCTAGTTAAGTCCCTGCGCGCAGAGGACCATTTGACTCATTTGCAGGAAACATTCGATATCCTTTGAAGCTACAACATGAAGCTCAACCCCGAGAAATGTGCCTTCGGAGTAGGATCGGGCAAATTTTTAGGCTTCATGGTGTCAAATAGGGGGATTGAGATCAACCCCGACAAAATCAAGGCCATTGAAGAAATCACAGTGGTGAACAATGTGAAGGCCGTACAACGGCTGACCGGGCGGATAGCGGCCTTGGGCTGATTCATCTCGAGATCATTAGATCGGGTCATCATTTCTTCTCCTTGCTCATGAAGAAAAACAACTTTGAGTGGACTCCGTAATGCCAACATGCCTTAAAGGAATTAAAGTGGTATCTCTGGAGCCCGCCTTTGCTCCGCACCCCGAAAGAAGACGAAACATTGTACTTGTATCTGGCTGTATCCGAGGTAGCGGTAAGTGGTGTGTTGGTTCGGGAAGAACGAGGTACGCAATTTCCTGTTTATTACGTGAGTCGGACTCTTGGAGATGCTGAAACCAGGTATCCACACTTAGAAAAATTAGCTCTTGCATTAATAAGTGCATCTCGAAAATTAAAACCTTATTTTCAGTGCCATCGTATATTTGTTTTAACAACATAACCTTTTCGAACATCTTGCACAAACTTGAATTATTGGGCAGATTGGCCAAATGGGCCATCGAGCTCGGAGGGTATGATATTGAGTACCAACCCCTGACGGCTATCAGGTCCCAAATTTTGGCGGACTTCGTGGCCGACTTTACGCCTTCCCTCGTGCCCGAGGTAGAGAAAGAACTCTTGCTAAAAACGGGCACGTTATCAGGGGTATGGACCCTATTCACCGACGGTGCCTCGAACATGAAAGGGTCCGGGCTCGGCATCGTTCTAAAACCGCCTACGAGCGGCATGATTAGGCAATCTATAAAAACTTCGACATTAACTAACAACGAGGCCGAGTATGAGGCTATCATTGCAGGTCTCGAGCTGGCCAAGAGCCTAGGAGCAGAAGTTGTCGAAGCAAAATGCGACTCCCTTCTGGTAGTCAACCAAGTAAATGGGAGATTCGAGGTTCGAGAAGACAGGATGCAAATATACTTAGACAAACTTCAAGTCACATTACATCGCTTCAAAGAATGGACTCTGGTCCACATTCCTCGAGATCAGAATAGCAAGGCCGATGCACTCGCAAACCTGGGGTCGTCCGTCGAAGAAGATGACATACTCCCGGGGGCCGTTGTACAGTTATCCAAGTCGGTTATTGAAGAGGGCCACGCCGAAATCAACTCAACAAGTCTAACATGGGATTGGAGGAATAAATACATCGTCTATTTGAGAAATGGAAAGCTACCCATAAACCCAAAAAAATCGAGGGCCTTCGAGCCAAAGCAGCTCGATTTTCACTCGACGAGAATGGAACACTATATAGAAGGACCTTTGATGGACCTCTAGCAGTATGCTTGGGACCAGGGGACACCGATTATGTACTTCGAGAAATCCACGAGGGCACTTGTGGAAATCATTCTGGCGCCGATTCTCTGGTTTGAAAGGTGATCAGAGTAGGCTACTGTTGGGACAGCATGGAGTGGGACACCAAAGAATTCGTTTGAAGGTGTGATAAATGCCAAAGGTTTGCGCCAATGATTCCCCAACCCGGTGAACAGCTACATTCAGTCTTATCACCATGGCCGTTCATGAAATGGGGGATGGACATTGGTGGCCCCCTACCAACGGCACCATGTAAAGCTAGATTTATTGTGTTTATGACTGACTATTTCTCGAAATGGGTGGAAGCACAGCCCTTCGAGAAGATAAGAGAAAAACAAGTCATTGACTTCATCTGGGATCACATCATATGCCGATTCGGGATCCCCTTCGAGATTACATGTGATAATGGGAAACAGTTCATAGGCAGCAAGGTGACAAAATTCCTAGAAGATCATAGAATCAAGAGGATCCTATTCGCCCTATCAGCCATGTGCAAATGGACAGGCCGAGTCCATGAACAAGACCATCATTCAAAACTTGAAAAAGAGGTTAGACAATGCGAAGAAAAAATGGAGAGAGGTATTTCCCGAAGTACTATGGGCATACCGAACGACTTCGAAGTCAAGCGCCGGAGAGACATCATTCTCTTTGGTATACGGGTCCGAGGCTTTGATACCGGTCGAGGTCGAAAAGCCAAGTGCCAGATTTCGACATGCCATCGAGGACTCGTACAGCGAGGCCATGACTACAGCCCTCGAACTATTAGATGAAAAGAGAGAGACCGTACTAGTCTGAATGGCCGCCCAAAAGTAGAGGATCGAGAGATTATAACAGAAGAACAAACCTCCGATACTTCGGAGTCGGGGAATTAGTCCTAAGGAAAGTCACCCTCAACACTCAAAACCCAAATGAAGGGAAATTAGGCCCGAGCTGGGAAGGACTGTACCGCGTCCTCGGAGTAGTAGGCAAAGGGTCCTATAAACTCGGCACCATGGAAGGCGAGCAACTTCCAAGCAATTGGAACATATCGATGCTCAAACGCTATTATTGCTAAGGTATAATCTTCTCCCTTTTCATTTATGTTTTATACTAACTTATTGCAGGTGTTCAATTAAGAGGAATCGAAGCACCCTCCAGCTCGAAGACCTTGGGTTATAAAGCATGTGTTGCGCTCTTTTTCCCTTAGATCGGTTTTATCGGTGACGTTTTTAACGAGGCAACATCCATATGCTACCTAAGGAGAACTCATCAAGTATTCAAGGCTTCTCTTCGATCAACCTTGAATACTGGGGGTCACCCCCCCTCGGAGGCTATCTTTTCGAAAAAATTGAGTTACGCCTATGGGGGGCCTCGATATGGAAAAATTGTATTGGGCCAAACAGTCGAATGAACCGTGTCCATGTAGAATAATCGAGCCTCCGAAGGCAAGAACATATACACGTATATCAAGTAATCAAAGAAGCCTCCCTGCTTGTCAAAATGTTGTTTACTATTGTCACGCAAAACGGCTCTAGGGTCAAAAATCCTCGAAAACTCGGGGACTGTTGCCGACAGCCAGCTCATCGAAGCCATCAAAAACTCGAGCTCGTAAGACCTCAGTGAGGCAGCATCGAATCTGTAAGACCTCAACGAGGCATGCCTAAACTTATAAGACCTCAATGAGGCAATACTTCTATAAGACCTCAACGAGGCATGCCCAAGCTTATACGACCTCAACGAGGCAATATCGATCTTATAAGACCTCAACAAGGCATATTCAAATTTATAAGACCTTAAAAAGGAATAACCTCAAAGTTAAGGCCAAGGCTATATATTCGAACTTGTAAGACCCCTAAAAAGGCATACCCTCTATATAGACGCCAAGGTCACCGCACCCGGGGACTAAAGACTATGGCCAAACATAAAGACTATGGTCGAACTAAAAGGCTACGGCCAGATTAACGCAGCTTAGAGACGTCCGACTGCAGCCATAAAACTAAAGGCCTTCAAATACTTCGAAAATACTTCGAAAAGAACCGGTTAATCAGGCTACCCTCGGCATAAGCGAGGAGCTTCGATAATATCAGCTCCGAACAATAAAAAGGCTTCGAAAACAATCAGCCTTCGATGAAAGGTTTCGAAAACTCAGCCTTCAAGCGAACCTCCCGGGGTACTTAGTTGTCGTCACACATCGACTCATAATCGAGGTTCTCGTTTGAGCCGTCGAAGAGTCGAACGAACATAAAACATGCCAAGGCATAATAAAAACTTCAAAAGTCTTTAGCCAAAATGAGGGAAAACTATAGCCATATTAGAGGTCGCATCGACCCAACCTAAAGAGCCTAAGGGCCAATGCATAAGAGCCTAAGGGCCAGCCTAAAGAGCCTAAGGGCTAGCTTAAAGAGCCCAAGGGCCGATCTAAAGTGCTTAAGGGCCAATGCGTTAAAAACTTGAGGGTCGAACCCCGAGCGGATAACTATTATCAATCATTCGTCGAACATAAAAACCTGAGGGGTTTATATCATAAGTCGAATTGACATCAAACTGGTCATCGACGAACATCAAAATTTGCTCCAAAAAAGGCAAAGGGAAGACAAGAAATAACGGAAAGCAAAGATCCTTATATATATTATAAAGGTCCACAGACATATTTGCCAGTCTCGCGCGTTGAACCCTCACACAAAAAATGAGCAAATAAAAACCTAATCTACCGCCGGGGTCACTTGCCCGGACGAAGCTCCCTCAGAAGATGTGCCTTCAACGGCTTGGTCCTCGACCCCCAGAACGTCAACGGCCTCATCCCCCTCGGGGAATTCGCCTTCATCGTCATCACCCTCCGAGCCGCTGGTCAAACCACTATTTGAACCATCATCGGAGGAAAGCAGAGCTGCCGATTCTTCCTCTAGGGCCTTCACCCTCTCGATCTCAGCAGACAAATTGATGCCCCCTACATGTACATCCTCGAGATCCTGTCTTCGAGACATCAATCGGGCATGCTCCAGGGCTCGGGTCAGTTCAAGCTCAGTCTTTTCAGACACCTTCCTAGCCCAAGCATTTGCAGCAGCAACATCTTTTCGGTACGAGGACATGAGCCCATCAGCTTTGGACTTGGCTGCAGATAGCGCGGCGACCGATTCAGCATAAAGATCCTTATACTTACTACTGTCCGCCCTCGCATCTTGAAGATGATGCTCAGCGGAGATCAACTTCCCCTGAAGGGCATCTCTCTCGGAAGCTATCTCGTCCACACGCTGCTTGAGTCGGAGAATCTCAATATCCCTGGCTCCGAGCCCCTCCCTCATCATGACATCTTTATTCTCAAGCTGCAAAGATCAACCCAAAGGTATTAAGTGTCGAAGTCGGACAAGCACAAAAATAAAACATGCAAAAACTGTATTACCTGCTCAGCAAGATCAGTCCGCTCTCGAGACACCATCTCCAAACGAGTCCGAAGGTCATGAAGATCTTCCTCTCTTTTGTTTAAAAGAGCTTTGAGATCATTAGCCTCTGACGAGAGCCTCATATACTCTTCCTCATAGCGGGTTGACTCAGCTTGGAACTTAGCGACGGCACGATTGTAAATCTATATCCTGAAAGCATGAGAGAACAAAATCAGGAAGATGAGGATCAAAGCTCGAAGCGCAGCCGACGACAGATCACCTGTTTGCATAGCCTCTTGACTTCCTCGAGAATGAGCGAGGCGTTAAGTTCGGGATTTTCTTCGACTCCAGTGAATAATCCTTCAAACATGTCATTTTCCCCAATGGACGCCCCCACATCGGAAGTCTATCTATTATGGGCATCCCGTATCTCCCTCGGAAAGAATGCCGGACCCAACGGAGAGCCACCCATATCAATAACTCCGGCTGGATCGATCTGGGCCTTCTCTTGCCTCCAGGAAGCCTCAGAGCTGGGGTCCCCTAACTCATCTACAAAATGCCCCTCGGCTCGGGGAATGTTTTGGCCATCGACCGGCTCGAGGGCATCATCTGATCTCCCCTCGAGAGCCTCTTCGGCCCAAGGTGGGACAATATCAGCAACTCCTAGTTTGGGAGCCTTCGGCTCAGCAGTCGTCAACTCAGCAAGACGCGAAGCAGGCGCACTTCCTCTTCCCTCGGGCGCTAACGAGGAGTCATCCTTTTCTTCGCCCCCATCTCGGGGGCTCCCCGCTGCTTCCGAAGTTAGGGCCGCTGAATCAACTTCAGGTTTTGAGCTTTTTCCTTCTTCGGTTTCGAGGATTTGGTCGGTGACTTTCTCTTTCTCTTCTTCTCCTTAGCAAGTTTTGAGGTATCCGCCTCCCCGGAGGAGGTTTCCCTCATCAAAGAGGCATCTCCCAGGCCTAAACAAACACAAAGGGCAGGTACGAAAAATGAGAACACAGTCGAGGTGTATCTCCTGTAACGAGCTCAAGTACGGTAGAAGAAAAACCTCACCATGATTTTTAGCTTCCCATCGGGCCCTGTCCAGATCGCGCCACACGTGCTTAGCATAAGGGCAAGTCGAATCAAGCTGGCGAACCCAGCCCGAAAGATCCTTAACCGCGCCAGGGTACCACTTGGCAACTGCATCATCGAAGGAAGTTAGTTCAAAAGGGAAAATGGCCAAAAGAAAAGAAAGAAAAATATTTAATCAATGTATTCACTTATGATTCATATTCCATTCCTCGGGGAATGGCATCCTTTCAACAGGAATGGGATCCGAGGTCCTAACTTGAATAAAGCGGCTCATCCACCCCCTGTCCTTGCCTTAGTCGGTACAGGCAAAGAAAGCCTTCGAGACCCGATGTTGAAGCTTAATCAGACCACCTCGATAAAGTCGGGAGTTGTACATCCTAATCAGATGGTCAAGGGTAAAAGGTACCCGCCCCTCCCCCCCCCGACCATGTTTGCAAGGTGCCTAATCATGTAAACAGCGCGTCAGAATGATGGATGAATTTGGCTGAGCGTCACCCGGTATTGTCTGCAGAAATCAAGGATTACGGGGTCTATCGATGGCGAGGATGGTTCTACCGGACCTAGGGTAAAAGCATATGTGTATACACTGAGGAAACCCGGTTTGGGTGTCATTATATCTTCCCCCCGAGAAGGAACCTCCACTTGCACCACCTCTCCCCAGCGGCAGTCAGCTTTCACTTTCTCAGTGTCGTAGGCTAATGTATCAGGACATGGGTTCGCACTGCCCCGGCTTCGAAGAAGGCTTGTCTACCGTGAAATCGGAGGATGTCTCACAGGGTCCGGGGATGCACTCCTCAAGGTGAGGAGGCACTATGGCCTTGTCCTTAACGAGCGTAAGGACAAAGAAGCTTTATCACCTTGGGGAACGGTTCTAGAGGTCATCGCCATTTCTACTAAAAGATTTCAGAGGAAAAGAGAAAAACTGGATGAGAAACGAGCGCAGGAAAGAAGTAAGGAGAGCTGTTGAAAGTTCAGAGATATGGTGAAGAGTAAGGAGTAAGGGATTGGAGTATTTATAGGGGCCAATAATGCGCATTGGGAAAAACCAAAGGACGGCAAACCGTCGTAATCAGTTCGAGGCTTTTCGAGAGCCGTGCGAATGCGACTTTTGGACATCCCTTTTTGTCACATCAACCGCTCGCGTGACTTAACTGACATAATGGTGGAGGCATTAAAGAGCTAGAGAATTCAAATCGTTCCTTGTTATTTCATTCAAGGAACGCGGGGACTATTTGTATACGGTCAAAATTGGAGAGTTCGACTTTGGGGCTACTGTGGCACTCCACGCCCGACTTCGAGGAGCTCGAAGTGGGATTTGAAGGCAGACCCCGAGGTGCTTTCCTCGAGGGGGCATATCGAAGGTCAATCTCGGAGTAGCTCAAGTTGGTGATCGTCATGGAAAGGCAGGAAACCCCCGAGGGCACGCGATGAGGACTGACAGAGTCTGCAAGAATAGTACAAATCCGTACTGAGCCGTTATACAGCTGTACTAGTAGCATTTCTTCGTCATTTATTAGACATGTACTGTGTAGGAATTCACCCCTCCTATATAAAGAGGACCCTTATCATTTTGTAAAAATACGATACATTGATTTATAATAGAACATTCTCTGCTCTTGCTTAAACAATTGTTTTTACGCATTTATTGCTTATTCTTTCATTGTTCATTTATTGTTTATTCATTGTTCTTCATTTATTTCTCATTCGTAACCGCAAAAAGCCATCCTTGAGACCTTATTATCATTGTTTCTTCATCAATAAGCTCACTACCAACTGCCCTAAGCAAGCCTTGAAGCCCTTCTCCGGCCAGCTCGAGGCTCGGTTTTGTGACAACTCTGGTTTGCTTTCCTTATTCTCTTTATTTACTCTTAGCATCTATTGCCTGACAACTAGTATTAAAATAAATGACGTATTTTTAGAACCACAAAATTGAATATAATTGTCATTACCATTTTCAAGGTAAACAATTTGCTTTTATGTTGTGTTTGATTAATACAGGGAACCTCTGATTGAGGTCATCATCCTATTAATGATCTTGTTAAATAACTTTGTATTTTATTTGAGTAACCGCATAAATTAACAAAAATACATATACAACCATGACTAGCTACTAAATCTTGAGTTTGATAGTACATACGGCAAGAAGACACTCCGAAAGGTGTTTAGTTATAGGAAGGCTGGAGAGATGAATGTGTAGCCAATAACTCCAAGTGGACAAGGCAAAGATCTTTCTTTTTTGAGCCGATATTATTCAATGGATTATGATTTCCTCACTGGAGCTTTTTCTCAATTTTTATTGATGGACTACTGGACTTATCGAATTCTTCTATCTAAGCTTGATTTGGAAGCAAGTGAAATTTTAACGGACAAAAGTAATATAGTAGTGTGTAGGTCGCCATCTCATTCAAAAGATTATTATGCAAATGGGAAAAAACATAATAATGAATTGGAAACCTTGTAGATTGAAATAGTAACATGAAGCTATAAAATCATAATAAATATTCAATCAATATTATCATGTATATACATGTTCTTATCGCAATTCGTAAACGACTTATCCTCTTCGGGTTCCTTCGTCTTAGGAGGGAGCACTCATAACATGAAGGGGATCAGAGAGACGCACTCCCTGGTTAACTTTCCCATGCCAAGTTACAAGTATTTTATATGATTATATTTTGATAACCATTCGACTAATTTCACTAGATATCTGCCACTTTCCACCAGTAACAGGTACTAGATAACTCTATCCACTAAGGTATACATAGATCAGAAAAAATATCTATTTGTACAGAAACTATGTAGCGACCCGACCAGTCGTTTTGAGCTTTTGCATTCAGTTCGGTGATTTAAGGTCTTGCGAAGCTTCATATTATATATTATGATTTGCGTGTGTGGTTGGTTTCAGTTTTTGAGCGGTTCGGGATTGATTTGGAAGAATAACTCTCATTTTAGAAGCTTTAAGTCGGAAGAGTTGACCAAGTTTGACTTTTGCATATTTGATCTCGGATCGGAGTTTTGACAATTTCGTTAGGCCGAATGGTGATTTTGGACTTAGGTATATGTCCGGATGTGAATTTGGAGGTTCGTAGGTTGTTTTGACTTGAATTGGCGAAAGTTGGAAAGTTGAAGCTAAGGTTGGAAGATTGATAGGTTTTATCGAGGGTTGACTTCATTGATAACGAGCTCGGTTTGTGATTCCGGGAGTTGTTTTAGGTCCGTTATGTTTAGGCTTGTTCGTCGGAGTTGTTTAGGCTTGTTCGGAGTTGTTTATGCTTGTTCGTCGCAAGTATTGAATTTGAAAATGTTCATTAGTTCATTAGGCTTGAATTGAGGTGTGATTAATAGTTTTGATGTTGTTATGTGTGATCTGAGGCCTCGAGCAGGTCTGTTTTGTGTTTTGGGATTGGTTGGTATGTTTGGACGGGGTCCCAAGGGCCCCGGGTGTGTTTCAGATGAGTTGCGGACCATTTTCGAACCTTGTTGAATTACTGAAGATTCTGAGTACTGATGCCTTCACACCTCCGGATAAGGGGCCGCAGGAGCGGCGCCGCGAGTGGAGGTGCGGACATTGATTGGAGAAGGCAGGGACGGCAGATGTGGTTATCCGATCGCAGAAGCGAAATCGCACCTGGGATGAAATTCCGTAGAAGCGGAAGCGCAGAAGCACATTGTGGACCGCACATGCGGTTAGTCAGCATTTGCTGGGAACTCGCAGATGTGAGACTTTTACCGCAGGAGCGGCTGTCGCAGAAGTGACTAAGTGACTGCAAAAGCGGATTCACTGGTAGATTGTATATAGTTCGAGGGTTTATCCATTTTCATCACAAATTGAGTTAGAGAGCTCGATCTTGGGTGATTTTGAAGGGATTCACGAATTGGATTGGAGTAAGTGTTTTCAACTAGGATTTGGTTATATTTCATGATTCCATCCTTGTTTTTATCATTTAATTAGTGATGTGAATTGGAGAAATTGAAAATTTTTAAAACATAAATTGAGGATTTGAAGGTTGATTTAAGATCGGAATTGGATAATTTTGGTAAGGTTGGATTCGTAGGAGAATGGGTGTTACGAATTTGTGAATTTGGTCGGGTTCCGGGGTGGGGGCCTGGGGTTGTCTTTTGAGTTGACTTTTTTATTTTAGTTAAAGATCTTAACTTTATTAATTAGAATTGGTTTTTCTTGAATTGTTTGTTAATATTAAGTCATTTTTTTGCTAGATTTGAGCCGATCGGGGTTAATTTTAAAGGAAAAGCTATTTTTTAGTGATGAATTGGCCTAAAAGGTAAGTATCTTGCCTAACTTTATATGAGAATTACCCCTTAGGATTTGGTTTGATAATACTATTTGATTATGAGAAAGACGTGTACATGAGGTAACGAGTGTGTACACGGGCTTATTATAAAAATTGAGCGGTTTAGACTTTTAGATTACATATAAGCATATAATTGAAGTGTTATTGATTGTTCTATGTTTCGTTGCCAAGTTTATTCTTACATGTTTTAATTGAAGTTGCTAATACATGTTCTAGTTTCCATTGTCGAGTTTTCCCTTATATGCATTTATTAATAGTTGTTGTTACATGCTATTCTTTCCGTTGTTGAATTATTCTCATGCATTTAGCCGTAGCTTCTATTTCATGCTATCTCTTTTATTGTTAAACTTATGTTATGTACTTGAATTGTAAATTGCCATTTCACGAGAATACCTCGTTGAGTTATTGAGGTTGTAGTTGTGATAGCCATTAATACATTGTGGCTGAAGTATTGTTTATTAGGACATCCTTTCTTGTTGAGTCTTTTCTCAATTATTTTATTATTATTGAGATTCTTGTACACATTGTAGTTGAACCGTGGGCTATGTGATGTGGTAATTTTGATATTGTTGATTTTGGCAATGTTATATCATATGGGCACGTGTGATGCGAAATGGTTATTGTGTTGCGATATTGATACGCATGTGGTGGTATATGGATAAGGGTTGATGTGCATGCGGCGAGATAAGGTGGGATTAATACGCGTATTGCTAGTAAGGGAATTACTTGAAGCCACGCGGTGAGATAAGGGGGCTAAAGTGTGTGTAACTATTTCGGGAAAAATGTTTTTATAATAAATGCAAGGCTCACACGACGATATAAGGAAGATTGTGATTTATGACTTGTGAAATGTGATTAAGAGGCGTGGTACCTCAGTTGTGATTCTCATTGTATATCCTATGTTTGGAACGATTTTGTTGATTGAACAGTTATTATTTTTCCTTAAATCATGTCACTTGTATTTGATTGTAATTGGTTATTTATTATTATTCTTGTGTTGGAGCGATTGTGACCTCTTGTGTGAGTCATACATTCTATGTAATTTGCCGTGTTACTTTAATGTGTCAATATGTGCCTCTGTTGTTACTTGGTGAATTGATTGTCAAGATGAATTTACTTGCGTGGAGTCATTACCTCATATTCTGTTGAGTTGTTGGTAACATAATGGATTTTAAATAGAAGAGTTATTAACATGCTTTACTTTATGTGACTCTTAAGATAAAACACGTCATCTCACTATGTACTTTACTATTTCTGGTTATCATATTTTACTTTAATTGATTCTCAGATTAAACTCATTACCCTATTTGATATTTTACTTTACTTAAAATTGTTATCACACTTTACTTTAACTAATACTATATTAAATTTGCTAACTTATCTGATGCCTTATTATATTTAAAAATGTTATTTTACTTTACCTTATTGACTTCTAAACTAAACTCATTTGATAACCTATTTTGTATAAATTGTACTTTATTTCACACTTTACTCTATTGATAGTCTATTTAATAAACTCATTATCTCATTTGACATTTTATTTTATTAAAGATTGTCATTAATCTTTACTGTATTCAAATAAATCGCCAGAACATTTTATTTGGCATAGCACGAGGACTTTGCCGTGCGAAGGTGATTGATAATGTGGGCACGAGGTGACATGTGTGCCAGTTTTGTGATTGTGGCCTAATATTTGTGATCAGGGATGTCACAACCCAAAATCTAGCTAGTCGTGATGGCACCTTACCAACCCTCTAGGTAAGCCAACTAACAACTATCCAATTCCAAAATCAATAAAACAATTAAATAGAGAAGTTAACTGAATCTTATACATGCAAGAACTGGTAGTACAAATCACGAGCTTCTAAGAATAGAGTTTACAAAGCTGAAATGAAGTAAATACATCATATGTTTGAAAAGCACATAAACATGGTTGTATGAATCTAATGCAACCATGAACAAGAGGCAGCTACAACCAGAACGCAGGTACGTCTTCAAATCCAGCTCCCGTCGAATACAGCAACATCAGCAGTCAACATCTGAACGCAAGGTACAGAAGAGTAGTATGAGTACAACCGACTACATGTACTCAATAAGTAACAAATCTAACCTTAGGTTGAAAGTAGTGACGAGCTGGAACAAAGGTCGGGTCCAATACCAATAGCCATGAACAGTTCATAACAACGTAAAGTAAGTACTAAAAGAAGGTAACTCGGAATTCAAATGCTCAACTTATTCATAATTCCCGAAAATAATTCCACTTTTCAAGTATATCAGTGAAAACCCAAATATTTTACCGAAATCATCAAAAATACGAGTAAGTTTGAAAACTGTAATTTTTTTCAAGAACTTTTCGACCGGTAAATGTTTCATTTTCAGATAGCATGAGGAAAGTACATCTCTATGCGTACATGTTAAGATACAGGTAAAATCATGAATGTCACCAAAACCGGGCAGCAGAAGGAAATGCACCTCTGTGCATGTATCTCAAGTAGGCGCGTCAAATGCAATGCCTCTCGGTGATGAACTCATGTACTCACACTCTCTGAGAACTCAATCTCGATGTCTCGCATTTCTCTCTTACCGTGCTCAAAACTCAGCACACTCAATCACTCTGCACTATACAATACTCGTTGTGGCGTGCAACCCAATCCACATATATATATATATATATATAGCCATAAGGCTTGTTGCCGCGTGCAATCCGATCCATATACATATATCCATAAGGCTCATTGCGGCGTGCAACCCGATCAATATACATATATATAACCAATTGCGCTCACTGGGAGTGCGTACAGACTCCGGAGGGGCTCCTTCAGTCCAAGCGCTATATCGCTGCGGCGTGCAGCCTGATCCCATAAAATATCTCTCTCAGGCCCTCAGCCTCACTCAGTCATCAAACTCTCCAGTCTCTCGGACTCACAATGCCATGAAACTAGCCCAAAATGATAATATGATGTATCAATAAATGATAACAGAGACTGAGATATGATATGCATATGAATGCGTATGACTGAGTATGTAAAGCAGTGAAAGCAGATAGCTCCATAGCAAAAATGACCATAGTGGGTCCCAACAGGATAAGCATGCAGCCTAGGCATGGTTTCTAACATGTATCACAGCTCAATAGCTCAAGTACGTAGGAATTTCATGGTTACAAGTAAGATCAGGTAACTACTTAGTACTACAGAAATAACGGAGTCACAACTTAGACGGTGCACGCCTACACGCCCGTCACCTAGCATGTTCGTCACCTCAACACTATCACATAACACGTAATTCAGGGTTTCATACCCTCAACATCAAGTTTAGAAGTGTTACTTACCTCGAACAAGCAAATTCCAATACCGAGCAAGCCAAGCGATGCTCCAAGAATGCCATCCCGCGCATATCGACCTCCGAATGGCTCGAAACTAGCCAAAAGCAACTCAAATACATCAAATAAAGCCCAAGGAAACAATTCCTAATGATAAAGATCGAATCCTAATCAAAACCCAAAACTGGCCGAAAGTGACACACGGGCCCGCGCCTCGTAACCCGACAAAAATATAAACTCCGATAACCTATTCAATCACGAGCCCAACCATACTAGTTTCGCTCAAATCCGACTCCGAATCGATGTTCAAAACTCAGAAATTCACATTATGAAACTTTAGGCCAAAACCCCCAATTTCCTCTTCAAAATTCATCAACCAAAAGCTAAGATCGAAGATAGATTCATGAAATATAATCAAAACCGAGTAGAGAACACTTACCCCAATTCATATGGTGAAAATTGCTTCAAGAATCGCCTCAATTCGAGCCCCATAGCTCCAAAAATGTATAAATGGCTGAAACCCTCGAAATAGAGTACTTTATAATCTGCCCGGGCATTTCTCTTATGTGAACGCGGAAAACCCACCGTATTCGCGATGAGCAAAATAACTTGCCACCAAAACACTCTACGCGTTCGTGGCATAGCCCTTGCGAATGCGATTCACAATAGCTCCACCTTACGCGATCGCGTAAGCTACTTCAAGAACGCGAAGGCATACTCCCGAGTCCCAGCTTCTCATCTTTGCCCTATGCGAACGTAGTCATAAGGGCGCGAGCGCGATGCCCAGACCTCACAAAGGCTCGCGAACGCGATTCCACTGGCGCGAACGCAATGAAGGAAAAAGGCCAACTCCTCTGATATACTACGTGATCGCGTGCCAATCTTCGTGATCGCGAAGAAGGTTTGAAACACCAGTTCCATTACTTAACATGGACATACTCGAGGCATCAAATCATACATAACAACATCGAAACAACGAATCGCACCCAAATCAAAACCTATGAACTTTGAACTTTTCAACTTCCATATCTCGTGCCGAAACATAGCAAATCAACCTGGAATGAACCCAAATTTTGCACACAAGTCCCAAATGACATGAAGAAGCTATTCTAACTCCCGGAACCACAATCTGAACCCGATATCCACAAAGTCAACTCTCAGTCAAACTTTTGAACTTTCCAAATCTTCAAATTTCAATTTTTCGCCAAATTGTGCTGAAACCTTCTAGAAATATCCAAATGCGAATCCGGACCTACCGGAACCATCAAAACTCTGTTCCGGGGTCAAATTTACAAAAGTCAAACTTATCCAACTCCTCCAATTTAAAGCTTTTTCTAGTTGAGAATCGTTCTTCCAAATCAATTCCGAATAACCTGAAAACCAAAACCGACGATTCACACAAGTCATAATACATAAAACGATGCTACTCAAGACTTCAAATAGCTGAACGGGATGGAAATGCTCAAAACAACATTTCGGGTCGTTACATCCTCCCCCACTTAAACATACGTTCATCCTTGAACGTGTCAAGAATTGCTCTGAAAGCTATCAAACTGTTGTGTAACCTTACCATGCACATACCCGGGGGTGATCCCACGTCACCCTATACCATATAGGTCTGATATAACAACATAACCGGAATTTCTTAATTCAACCTAGCCCATAAACTTTAGAACCAAATTTCCAACATCCGGAATTTGCTACAAGACCCGAACCTTGAAATCTGCACACTGTATAAGTCTAAACAAGTTGTATCAAGCCGTAACTATAATCCAATATGTAATCATATGATATACCGCATAACTCAAATACTTATAGCAATCATTTCTATTCACAGTAGCTTCTCAAAACCACCCAAAATCGGTAATCAACCTCTTGTCAAACAAAACCTCGTTCTAAAACCTTCGTACACTGCCGATGATTAAAGAAACATGCAGAACTCATAACCATTCATCAGATCAATCAGTCATGGAACTCCCTCTCATTAGACAAAACTATAGCCAATTCTAAGCCGACTTTCGATATTATCCTTCCAAACTTGATGCAATCAAATTCGATAGTAACCATTCTAGGTCCAATGACCTCATCTCATCCAACACGACCACTATCGTGACATGCCAAATCAATACAATCTAAAGCCACAACCCGTGCAATCCGTGCACCAATAAGTAACATTCCAAATGTACTCAATCATGGAAAATGACTCAAACGAGAGAGCTATCTGCAAGCTTAACAAGTACCGCCATAATGAAATGCTGAAAATCCATCACACACCGTAGGACCGTCACACGAACCTAACACAAAGGTTCATACCTCAACATAACTCTGATGCAATGTGTAACCTCATCCAAACACTGGTCCATATTTTATACCTCGAGCCACCCTGCTCAAAATCAATAACCACACAAAATTCGACATCGAGTACCCAAAGTGCATTACCATAACCACGGAGAAGCAAATGACACAATGCCATACAAAAACTGAAAGAACATAACTGATACGCCATCAATCATGCAATACCTAAATACTCATCTTGTTCAAATTTCGCTATAAGGCTCCAATAGAACCGCACCATGTGTGCATATAACCCATAATTCATAACTCCTCGTAGCATAGAAGAGTAACTCACAGATCATTCAGAACACGAATAAGCTCAACACCACCGAATGGCACGTCCCTCAACAATAGCAGTATGGAGCCAACCAGTCCGACTCGGTGTAGAATACACATCCTAATTGGGCCTACCAATGGACCCCCAAATCAACTCTTGTCACCCACAAATAGATAAATAACCCTCCGAAAGTCCATAATGAATGAATCATAACACATACTATCATCTGGCAAGCTTTGGCCACAACTTCACAGTCCACAACCATGAAACAATCTGCTCGTGAGAACTCCTAGTCTCCAAATCTATAGAACACACGAAATACCATATCTGACCCCGGCTCCACCGCCTGAATGTCTAATATATCTGTCATACACGATTTCTCACAAGGAATACTTCTCTAATTTTTCTGTGACACATAGCAATATCTGAAAATCAGCAGTCGATCAACCAGGAGAGTGCCGCAATACCAATGAAGTATCCATAAATCAAAACACAGTGGGCCTTTTGAATTGTACACTCTCCTTAAGACATACCAAATAGTAATTTCATTCACCTAGTCTTTTGAAACCATTTATGCTGCCTAAGATTTCAGGATCTTCCTCTCAAAACTCACCGCACGAGTCCCTAGTATAAACCACACCGCCCTAAGGCCCATAAAATGTTGTATCCCTTCTTAAGCACTCCAAAAGTACCACAAACCGAGATACCTATTCTGAAGAGACCTTCTGTGAAACTAAAGCCGTTTCCTTCACCTTCCTGATACTGAAATGTATAATCCATAAGGATATAGCAATGCCACAAGTCTCGACACCATCCAATGTAAATCTCAGATTCTAGCCATATACCAATCCGAAATTTTCAATTGCTACATATAAACCTTGAATTCATTAGAACCATTCTCAAGAGTCATCCACTCAGATCAAGCTCATTTGCACGGCCCTAAATGGGCCAAACAACTTGTGCCCCATTAGCACGATGACACCCAAGCAAGTAACCCCACCTTAACGCAACTAAGCAAATTCCCACACCATGTGCACTACATCCGTTACGAATAACAACTCAAATCGTTCCATGATTTCCATATACCTATAAAGTGTAATACAACCCGTATCCAGAAATTTCCTTACTCAGGTCATCCGCGAACTCAACCTCTACAAGTCATATCTGATTCACAAGCATACCTCAAACCGAAACCAATACAACGCCTAATTGTGCAATCAACTCGTCGATAGAAAACTCCCCCACATGACTCAAAGCCAAGGAATAAAGCATCTAATAACTTACAATAGCCACTCCCCATACTGCCATAATGTCGCAGTAAGATTCAACTAAATCCTTCATAAGCGCATGTAACACAAACCATCTAATACCTCACATCATCTGCAAATCTCGCACTCACCCTAGTAACAGTCAAGCCAACTCCCATAAGCGATCCAAACTCAAATTGCAACACATATAATTCATTGGTAAAAGAGAACTCTCTACAAAACAACATAGGGATCACGCAACCTCAGGACCCCGCATGAGATAACCCACCTGCTTTGCCTCAAACTGACATCTCGCTATACCCTTCCACAGTTACAACTACTACGCAATCACTTAATCTTCCTGATTCTGAACTCATCAACAAAACATGAGAATCTAATTCATTCCACGGTTAAAAAACATGAAAGATCCTCCAATACACTCATAACCGAGACTATACGTCAAATTAAGACGGAAATCAAGCACCCAATAGTCCTTTCTACATATCAAGCAAATTCTTCTCGTCACATTCGAACAATCTGAACACATCCCGCAGTTACATCATACTCATCCCATAGTCATCTAATAAATTCCACTAATAGGAACACTACCGGACATATAAGTCCAAAACACGTGCTCACACAAGCAAAATTTCCGTGCTCAAGCTACAGTCAAAACCCGGCCTCAAGTCCTCCAGACTGGCCCATCATCAGCACGCCAAAATCACATCTCGCACCTCATCCATGGAATAACAAGCCGTCGATGCATAGCCGATACCGAGCGCTCATGTGCGCATACGAATTCGTGGAAGAAATTCAAAGAGTTACGCTTCAAGCTAAATCAATGCCGCAAGATAAGGAAAGAAAGATGAGAAGTATATCCTAAATGTCCTGTAGCCTCTCGAAGATATGTATGGACGTTATCATAGCGATCCGCAAGACTCTACTAGACACTTGCTCATGATTTGTATAACATATGAACATAGAGCTCTGGTACCAATCTGTCATGACCCAAATCCAGTTAGTCGTGATGGCACCTTACCCAACCCGCTAGGTAAGCCAACTAACAACTATCCAATTCCAATGAAATCAATAAAACAATTAAATAGAGAAGTTAATTGAATCTTATACATTCCCCAAGAACTAATAGTACAGATCATGAGCTTCTAAGAATAAAGTTTACAAAGCTGAAATGAAGTAAATACATCATCTATATGAAAAGTACATAAACAGGGTTGTATGAATCTAACGCTACCATGAACAAGAGGCAGCTACAATCGGAACACAGGTACGTCTTCAAATCCAGCTACCGTCGAACACAGCAACATCAACAATCTACATCTGCACTCAAGATGTAGAAGTGTAGTATGAGTACAACCGACCACATGTACTCAATAAGTAACAAACCTAACCTTAGGTTGAAAATAGTAACGAGCTGGAACAAAGGTCGGGTCCAATACCAATAGCCATGAACAGTTCATAACAATATAAAGCAAGTAATAAAAGACGGTAACTCGGAATTCAAATGCTCATCTTATTCATAATTCCCGGAAATAGTTCTGATTTTCAAGTATATGAGCAAAAATCAAATCTTTTACCGAAATCGTCGAAAATATGAGTAAGTTTGAAAACTGTAATTTTTCCCAAAACCCTTTCAACAGGTAAATATTTCATTTTCAGATAGCATGAGTAAAGTACATCTCTATGCCTACATGTCAAGATACAGGTTAAATCATGACTGTCACCAAAACCGGGCAACAGAAGGAAATGCACTTCTATGCATGTATCTCAAGTACACACGTCAAATACAATGCCTCTCGGTGATGAACTCATGTCCTCACACTCTCAGAGTACTCAATCTCGATGTCTCGCATTTCTCTCTTTCCTTACCCTCAAAACTCAGTACACTCAATCACTCAGCACTGTACAATACTCGTTGCGGCGTGCAACCCGATCTACATATATATATATATATAGCCATAAGGCTCGTTGCCATGCGCAACCCGATCCATATACATATAGCCATAAAGCTCGTTGCGGAATGCAACCCGATCCATATACATATATACAATCAACTGCACTCACTGAGGGTGTGTACAGACTCCGGAGGGGATCCTTCACCCCAAACGCTATATCTCTATGGTGTGCAGCCCGATACCATAAAACCACTCTCACTCAGGCCCTCGGCCACACTCAGTTATCAAACTCTCCAGTCTCTCAGGCTCACAATGCCATGAAACTAGCCCAAAATGATGATATGATGTACCAGTAAATGATAACAGAGACTGAGATATGATATGCATATGAATGTGTATGACTAAGTATGTAAAGAAATGAAAGCAGATAGCTCAACAACAAAAATGACCTCAGTGGGTCCCAACAGGATAAGCATGCAGCCTCACCATAGTTTCTAACATGTATCACAGCTCAAGTACGTAGGAATTTCATGGTTACAAGTAAGATCAGGTAAATACTTAGTACTATAGAAATAATAGAGTCACAACTTACACAGTGCACACCCACATGCCCGTCACCTAGCATATGCGTCACCTCAACACTAATTGTCACACCTCCTTTTTTACACACCTACCCCGAAGGATAAATGTATAAGGGAGTTTTTCCATTTAAAGTGACATTATTCGAAATGGGATTATTTATTTATTTGTTTAGAGTCGCCACTTGGGATAGGATTGGCTTTTGGTGTCCCAAGTCACCGGTTTAACTTTGAATCCCAAATCGAGGAAAATTTCGACTTCCAGTTGGAGTCTGCGAACCAGAAATTCTGAATAAGGAATTCTGTTGACCCGAGGGAAGGTGTTAGGAACCCCCGGATCCCGTGGTTCTAGCACGGTCGCTTAAATTATTATAATTGGCTAAAAATCTGACTTTAATACATGTTTTAACTTATGTGCTTTTTAAATTTAAACCGCTTTTATTATTATTTTTAAGGAGATTTGCAACGTCGTGAAAACATGTCCACGTCACATAAATACACCCGTAGTTTTCGACACATTTCAACTTCGTTGGGATTTGGATTTGGGTCACATAAATGCACACCCGTATTTAAGAAGGTAAAATTATTAAAAGGTGCCTAAAAGTGGCTAGCGTCTTATTAATTTTGCGGGAAGCCATGAAAAATTCGCTAAATGGCATGCCCCGAATTTCTAAAATATTTTTAATAAAGCATTTAATGAGGCCCCGCAATTCATGCATTTTATTTGGCGAGGCTCGTCCCACTTTTTATTTAAAGGCCAATCCTAAAGTGACTTATGATTTTCTATTTAGTTTTGTTTCTAAAGGGACCTAATTAATTAGTTAAGGGATCTGGGCCCTCAAACTCAAGTCCACATTTGAACAAGAGGATAACCTCCTAGTTCAAACGTGCTACTTAGCTTGGAAGGCCCAAATTACGTTATAGAATTTAACCAATAATTTAATAACAAAAGTTTCAAATTCTCTAGCAGATGGGGCCTAAAGATCGGCCCAGATATGACGCGAATCAGTCATACAACTGGACAAATCATCTTGATGAAATATCTCAAGCCTTGGGCTCAAAATGAGCCCAATTCAAAGTGAGGAAGAAATATTTAGTGATCTGAACCAGGCTGCTTTCAACTGGGCCTATGTTGGGCCCGTTATGACAAAAAGGAATAATCCAGTTAGAACTCATTTAAATTCTATAACTCAAGATAATTAACTAGACAAACTTGGTTTCATTTCTGATTTCGAATCTAACTAGTCATCTACTTCCTGTTATTGAGTCAATGCTATTAAATGCAAATGTAGTTCTGAAGTTGTTCAAACAGAGGTCCATCAACGTGGTTAAAATGTCGTTACATGTGGAACCACCCTTAAAATTCTGAATCTGAAAATTAACAACAACTTAAGCAAGCCAAGTTGTGCCATAATTGTCCTAAACTTCACGTTTCAACCTATACAATGAATAACTAACACTAATCATGCTAGAACTAAGATCACAACCATACAGATCTGATAAAACAAAGTTCATACAGTCCAGCAATCCATTGTTTAAACTAATATAAATCGAAGCTAAGCTATATGAATCAAATTCACCTCAACTAGTACCTATTTTAACTACAAATACAGGGGGAAAACTAAATGAACGCAGAGATGGAAGCTAAGGCATGAACACTTTTCATTTCATCTTTCAGGTCAAAGCTACATCAGGGCTGATATGAATGTGTACCTGGAATATAAGGAAATAGAAAACAGGAAAATAATCAGCAGCAGTAGATAGCAGTCAGCAACTCGAATCAGCAACAAATAAGACCAATCTCAAGGCCAAATTGATATCATAGCCCCAGGAACAAGTAAGGAATGATCAACGTGGAAATAATTTAAAACAGCAACAACATTCAAATAAACCCAGCAATCAAAATCGAACCAGAGATGAACCAACCAAACAAACACTTGAACACCAACTGATTTAACTCATTTTAAACCTTCAATTGCTCAGTAAATATTTCGGAATGAATATAGCAAGAATTTCTAATGATTTTCTCAATAGAACATTGAATTTTGAAGTTTCAGCCGCCTACATATATCTATCTTTTAGCTCTTTCCCCCAAATCTGCATTGTGCCCCAAGTAACAATGCCTTTATAGGCAAGTTACTAGGGCAGCCTTAAGGGTTCATTTGATTCTTTTTAGTCCCTCTCGAATTTTCCTTTTTGCTACTTAGCCCTTTATTTTTTGACTTGTCACTCAAGTTATTGCATTAGGTTTCTTGAAATTCTACTTTTAACCCCATCTAGGTGCTTCTAGTAGCTTTTGCCCCAAAGATTCCCTAAGTAAGCTACCCTTATTTCCCCTGCATTAGTCCTAAAATTACTAACCCAAGCTAAACCAAACCCGGCCCTGTTACCTTGGTCAAAAGGTGACTATAGTTAACTAATTATTCAGCTATAACCAAACAAATCCTAAGAATTGGCCTCATCAATCAATATAACTAATCAGAATATGAAAGATAATTCTAACAATTAATAAACTAACAATTAATGACAATCAAACAAACTTGCAACTAAAAATCAAATTAACAGCGACAAACATGAATTTATTCTATTGGAAACAAATACAGAGTCAAATCAACAGAAGAAGAATCGAAACAGAACAAAAGTAAACCCTAAAAATAAGAACTAAAACAGAACAAAATCAATGAAATAAAAAATCAATTAAAAATCTAAAAATTCTAAATCAATTAATATCATTTGAAAGAAAACTTACTGGTTTTAAGATTAATTCGATTGGACTTTCGATTCAACCCCGGAATGATGTGAACGTGTGTTCTTCAACAAAAACACACGAACACATTATCTCGAAGCTTGACTCGAGCTTTGGACTCAGGGAATTGGGACAAATTCGAGGAACCACAAATTTTAGGGTTCTGCCGGTCTAAGATTTGAAATCCGAGAAGATGTAAGAGGATTTGAGGGAATCTGGTTGAGGATTAAGGAAAAGGGTAGTCAGGGGAATATAGGGTGTATTTTTGGGGTCGTTTGGGCGGCGGCGGCGCCGTGGGCGGTGGTGGCGGCGCCTAGGGTTTGGAGGATTTGGGACGTTTGGTTGGGATTTGAAAGAAAATAACGGAGGATATGGGGTGAGGAGATGAAAGAGATGATATGGTGAGATTTTGGGCGTGATTGGAGCTTCGTCGCCGGCGGAGGCGATTTCCGGCCGGCGGCGCATGGCGGAGCCGGCTAGGGGTTCTCTGAGGGTATGGAGACGATGAGAGGGGGTAGGGGGGATTGTTCAGACAGTTTAATATTAAGACATGGGTGCTTCTCAACCGTTAGATCAAAAACCTAGACGGTTGAAATTGATTCTCCGCTAAACGGCGTCGTTTGAGTATGGGGTAACTGGACCGGGTATTGAAGTGGGCTTGGGGCTGGTATGGGGCCTGTTTGGACGGGTTCAGGGGTGTTTATTGGGCTGGTAAATTAAAACCTGGACAATGGCCCAAAATTTGGGTCTTTTAAAATAAGAGACTCAATTTTCTTTTGATTTTGTTTTCTTTTTCTTTTCAAATTAAAACTTAAAAGTCTAAATTAATTCTAAAAACTAAATTAACCTACCCAATCTATTTAATAATTGACACAATTGATTAAATACCAAATTTAAAGGAAATCAAATCTAAAAATTAAACAAAGCAAAAATAACTCATTTTTTTGTGATTTTTATATTTTTGTGAAATCCTAATTACTAATTAATCTAAACTATATAAGATTAAATCCTAAATGCAAATGCAATGCGAATTTTTGTATTTTTTTTTATGAATTATGTTAAATAAAATGCACACAGTAAAAATGCAAATAAACACGAAAATTGTGCAATTAACTCCTACAAATTAAACAATTAAAAGAAAAGAATCCTAAACCTAAGAAATCTGTAGGAGTAATTCGTGCGAGGCAAAAATCACATGCTCACAGCTGCCCCTCTTTGCTCGAAGATACGAAGGGTTTTCGGGCAAAGATAAATGAGCAACATGAGGGATTTTTGCCAGCTCGGCACTCCAGGAGAAGCATTTTTGAAAACCGTCTGACCGAACCCTGCTTCAAAGGTTGCCTACATATCCTTGGCTATAAAGGAATCAGGTCAGTGTAGTTCTGGAAGGTTTGGTAGCTGGGACTACCAAGAGCTGTGGTTTCACTGCTGTTGCTGCTGCTACTGCTTGCTGACCTCCTTATTACACCAAAAGGAAAATCAAAGCTAAGCTAGCTATGCCTATCAACTATGAGTTACAAGATTCCTATCTATAATTGTCTTGAAACTTGATCTTGAGTCTTAGCTGATTTTGCTGTGGACTTCGATCTGAATCTTGATGCTCGCAAGTTGTAGGTGTTTTACTTCTTCATGCAACATTGGGTCAAAACAGGATCGATGGAGCCTATGACTTTAATCAGATTTGGAGCAATCCGCGCCCTTGCTTGCTTCACATTTGAGTTCATCTCTTTTGTTCTTTTCTTCTTTTCTTGATTCTGGATTGAGATTTATTCCATTGGTCATCTCACACCTTGTGTCTTGAGGTTGACCTGCTTAGGATACCAAAACAAACAAACGAACGAAATTTTCTGCCCCAGTTTTCACTAGGAAAATTTCGTGAGTTAGTTGTGACACATATCTAAGCAATCAAATCAGGAATGTGTAGAGAGATCCTCGGTTTTTGGCCGGGATTTGGAAAGAAAAAGTTCCACGGTTTTTTGGCCGGGAGATCCTCGGTTTTTTGGCCGGGATTTGGAAAGAAAAAGCTCCACGGTTTTTTGGCCGGGAGATCCTCGGTTTTTTGGCCGGGATTTGGAAAGAAAAAGCTCCACGGTTTTTTGGCCGGGAGATCCTCGGTTTTTTGGCCGGGATATTTAAGGAATGGGATCCACGATTTTTTGGCCGGGATTTGGAAAGAAAAAGCTCCACGGTTTTTTGGCCGGGAGATCCTCGGTTTTTTGGCCGGGATTTGGAAAGAAAAAGCTCCACGGTTTTTTGGCCGGGAGATCCTCGGTTTTTTGGCCGGGATTTGGAAAGAAAAAGCTCCACGGTTTTTTGGCCGGGAGATCCTCGATTTTTGGCCGGGATATTTAAGGAATGGGATCCTATGCTACCATGATTTGTTTTTCTTTTGGGATTTTCATTTTTATTTATTTTCTTCTTTCTTCTTCTTTTGTTTTCCTCTTTTTATGTTTTCCTTTTATTTAGCAAAACACATGAAAGAACTTGGGGAGGGGAAACTTCCTTTTTGGTCGTTTTCCTGCTGCAAAGCTGTTTCAGCGCTTGCGCATTTCATTTCTTTTTGGATTGCACCTGCTTCTTGCACGGTTGCTTTGAATTAAACATGTTTTCAACAAAGAACAATTTGTCAGTTTGAAACGGTGGTTGGTTTTGTGGCCTTGATCATCTCAATTGCTTGATCCCGGCCCCATTTCTGTTGGGAACTTTGCCGCTCGTTTGCCTTTGAGAGTGAATCTCTTTTCAAACCGACCGGGTTCAGCCTTCACGATTTCATTATGAATCGCCCGTGTGGGCTCTGACCTTGTCACTTTATTCTGCCCTTGCCTTTGATTTTCTTTCTTTTCCAATGTTTTGCTTCGAAAGCATCAACCACTATGGTCAGTCGGGATTGGCCTGACGCACTCGCTGAGGCTGGGTATTTTCTTCGACTCTGACCAGGCGGAGCCCTGTGAAACCGGTACTAGCTACGGAATCAGAATTAAACCGAAAGGGATTCAAAGAGAAGTATGCAGAAAGGCAGTCATATGAGTTTAAAGAGAAGCATCTTTTTCGGGGAAAAGAAGGACTTATCTGGGGTGTGCATGCTGGCTTCAAATGATCATGACATGCTTCTTGGACTGGGCGCCCGACCCACACAAACTTTCCGGCTTCTCGTGAACCCATTAATCAGTATTTCAAAATCGGGGAACCTTTCCAGGACTCCTTTAGTGATGAGGTGTCTTCTTTTCGGCCAACAGCGCCCTTTGCGGGTTTTCGCCAATCGACCTCTCTCATTTCTCTTCTTACCGTCGTCCGATAATGCTCTTTGCGAGTTTTCACTAAACGGACTCTCTCATTTTTAGTTTCTCTACTCACCATCGCCTTATGGTGCCCGAAGGTTTTCACCGATAAGACTCTCTCATTTTATAACATTTTTCACTTCCCTGCCTTTGCCAATTGATCGGAAGGGCTTGGACAAGGTTTTGGTGTAAAAAGGATTTTGGGCGGAACTACAACTTTGGAACCATTTCGGCGGATTCATGGCCGAACCATTATATCATCTGCCCCAGTTTTTTTTTTTTTTTGGGGGGGGGGGTGGGGGTGAAATTGGGATTTTTGTTTTGGTGTGACTGAACCCCAGAGAGAGGCTGCCTACGTATCCTTTCGAAATCAAGTCAGACGTAGTTCAAGCAAATAATTTTTGTTTTGTTTTTGTTTTTGTTTTCTTTTCTTTTCTCTCTCTTTTTTTTTCTTTTCTTTTCTTTTCTTTTCTTTTCTTTTCTTTTCTTCTTGTGCTTCTGCGTTCCAAAGAGGGTAGCCAAAGAAGCGTAACCGGCTCAAGGGGTTTACGAAGGATTGATAGTACTTGGGTAGCGAGAAGGAAAGCCTTCGTCATCTCAATTGCACAAAAGCTATCGCCACAGGAGGTTTAGACATAGTACCTTTTCACTGCATCTGCATTGATTGCTGCCTCAGGATCATTCCCTTCGATGTCCCCCAGGTACAGTGCTCCTCTTGGCAATATCTTTCGAATTATGTATGGACCTTTCCAATTAGGGGCAAACTTCCCTTTTGCTTCCTGGTGATGAGGGAAAATGCGTCTGAGTACCAGCTGTCCCACTTCAAAATTCCTGGGACGCACTTTCTTTTTATAGGCGCGGGCCATTCTTTGTTGGTACAACTGTCCGTGACAAACTGCGGCCATCCGTTTTTCATCAATTAATGACAATTGCTCTAGTCGGGTTTTAACCCATTCACTGTCCTCAATCTCCGCCTCACCGATTATCCGAAGTGAAGGATTTCTACTTCTGCAGGTATGACTGCTTCGGTACCGTAAACCAACAAGTACGGTGTCGCTCCAATTGATGTACGTACTGTGGTACGATATCCAAGTAATGCGAAAGGTAGCTTTTCATGCCACTGCCGGGAGCTTTGAATCATTTTTCTCAAAATCATCTTGATGTTCTTATTTGCTGCTTCGACTGCAGCATTGGCTTTTGGCCGATAGGGAGTAGAGTTTCTATGCGTTATCTTGAATTGTTCACACACCTCTCCCATCAGACGACTGTTCAAGTTTGCAGGATTGTCGGTAATGATAGTTGCAGGAATGCCAAAGCGGCAAATGAGATTGGAGTGCACAAAGTCTACCACAGCTTTCTTGGTGACCGACTTGAGAGTGATGGCCTCAACCCATTTTGTGAAATAGTCAATTGCCACCAGTATGAATCTATGCCCATTCGAAGCTTTCGACTCAATCGGCCCAATGACATCCATGCCCCAAGCAACAAATGGCCAAGGTGCTGACATCGGATGGAGTTCTGTTGGAGGTGCATGAATCAAGTCACCGTGCACCTGACATTGATGGCATTTTTGAACAAAGCTGAAACAGTCCTTTTCCATAGTTATCCAGTAATACCCTGCTCGCAGAATTTTCTTTGCCAGCACATAACCATTCATATGAGGTCCACATACTCCTGCGTGCACTTCATGCATAATTCTTCCAGCTTCTTCGGCGTCAACACATCTTAGCAGGTTGAGGTCCGGGGTCCTCTTATACAAAATATCACCACTTAAGAAGAAACCGCTCGCATGTCGTCTAATGGTTCTTTTCTGATCTCCGGTGGCTTGCTCAGGGTATTCCTGTGTTTTCAGAAATCTCTTGATATCATGATACCAGGGCTGACTGCTGGGTCCCGCTTTAACTGCATTACAATACCCGTGCTTTTCTTTGATTTGAATCTCCAGAGGGTCAATATGGGCATTGCCTGGGTAAGGTAGCATTGAAGCTAGAGTGGCGAGTGCATCGGCTAGTTCATTATGACACCGAGAGATATACCTGAATTCTATCGACTTGAAGCGTTTGGTGAGATCTTCCACATGCTGTCGATAGGGAATGAGCTTAACATCTCGAGTCTCCCATTCTCCTTGGGCTTGCCGGATAATCAAGTCAGAGTCCCCCATGATTAATAAATCTTCAACATCTTGGTCAATTGCCATATTCATGCCCATGATACAAGCTTCGTACTCAGCCGTATTGTTTGTGCAAAAGAATCGGAGCCTAGCGGTAGCTGGGTAGTGCTGACCATTGGGTGATATCATGTGACGACCCAAAGGGTCATCACCTGTTTCCTCATCCGTTCCGTGCTTTCGAGGCCTTGAAAACCTCATTCTTACTTGCCTCGATTTGCGTGTGCAGTCTGGGCGCATAGCCGAAAAGCTTTTATGTTGAAATATGTGAATTCTGTGAAAAATTTAAAGAATTTTGATATTAATATGTTTAAGGTTGACTTCGGTCAACATTTTTGGTAAACGGACCCGGACCCGAGATTGGACGGTCCTGGAAGGTCCGTAGAAAAATATGGGACTCGGGCATGTGCCCGGAGTCGAATTCCGAGGTCTAGAGCCCGAGAAATGAATTTTTCTGTGAAATTGTTTTTCTGAAATTAATAAGGAAAATGGAAATGAATATTTATTAAAAGACTGTGGTATCGGGCTCGTATTTTGGTTCCGACGTCCGGCACAAGTCTTATATATTGTTTAAGCGCTTTCTGTGAAGTTTGGTCGAAATCGGACGTCGTTTGACGTGTTTCGGACCTAAATATCTAAAGTTTGAAGTTTATGAAGTTTGAAAGGAAAATGATGATTTTGAGGCTTGATCCAATGATTTTGAGGTTATTTTGGCAATTTGATTGCTCTAGTAAGTTCGTAGGATGTTATTGAGATAATGTGTGTGATTGGTTAGGATCCCCGAGGGCTCGGAAGTGAATTGGAGGTGGTTCGGGGTGTTTTTGCACTTAGAATGGTAGCAGATTTTTCTGCAATTTTTGCTCAGTGATTTCCTCTTACGCGATCGCAATCTTCAGCCCGCGATCACGTTCCTTTGGCTCTTTGCTCTTTCGCGATCGCGTACTTGATCACGCGATCGCACTGCCTCAGCACTTCCTTCAATGCGTTCGCACCAGTAGGGTCGCGATCGCATAGACCAAGTTTTGGACCCCCAGTAGTTCTTCTACGCGATTGCGATGACCAGTCAGTGGTACCCTTCGCGATCGCATCCCTATTTCCGCGATCGCGTAGGGCAATTTTGCCCAGCGAATTTTTTTAAAAAGAACAGAAACAGTAGCTACGGGTTCTATCACAAAAATACACGAGCTCTTCTTGTCCACAGCCCCTAGGCGACTTGTAGAGCGATTCTTCACCAAATATCCTTGGGTATGTATTATCTAACTTGTTTTCTTCAATTTCCTTCATCATAGCAAAATCCTAGCCCTAAATCATGAAATCAAAGTAGAAATTATGGGTTTTGGGTAGAGTTAGGGTTTTGAGAATTTTGGGTGATTCAACCTCAATTTGGGGTCGAATCTTAAAACAAATTATATCTTTGGACTCGTGGGGTTATGGGTGATTGAGTATTGGTCCGAGCCTCGAGTTTGGACCATGTGGGCTCGGTGTCTAATTTCGGGATTTTTGGAATAATGCTAGGAAATTCATATCTAGGCTATGGGATGTTACCATTCAGTCTTTATTGATATTATTAAATTGATTATGCCTAGATATCACTGAATTGGAGGTTGAATCACGAGGTAAAGCAATAGTTGAGGATTAAGCGGATCTCAAGGCTTTGAGGTAAGTGTTTGGTTTAACCCTAGCTTGAGGGAATAGGAGTTGAATCTGGTTGTTAATTGCTATGTGATCGAGTACGATGTATAGGCATGGTGATGAGTATCTATACATTGGTGTCTAGCATGACCGTGAGTCTTTATAATGTAATTATCGTGACTTGGTTGTGAACTCCGTGTTTATTGGAGGATTTCTAGTTGTTGTGAATAACATGTGAACGGTAATATGATCACTTGATTCCTGGGAGCATTGGCTCGAATTGTGATACGAATATTGAAAGTATACGAAATGACTTGATTCTTTGGAGCGTTGGCTCAAAATAGTAAAGTGAATTATAAGATAAGGAAAGTAAGAAAGAGAAAGCGTTGTTGATTATTCCCTTGTCGGGACGTTTGGTTGAACTTGTTGGAATCTTTCCCTTGCCGGAATGTTTGTCAAATATTTGCTTATTTTGTGCCCCTTAATTGTGACTGTTGTTTGGGAAGTCAGACTGTTAAATGATATTGAGGATCGGGTTGCGCGCCGCAACAATGATATTAAGGATCGGGTTGCACGCCGCAACAATAATATGTGAGGATCGGGTTGCGCGCCGCAACAATGATACATGATAAATGATATGGGTCGGGTTGCACGCCGCAACAGTGGTATTGTGGAGCGGGTTGCACGCCGCAACAGTTATTGATG
>NW_017674091.1:2561-6664 GCF_001879085.1 Nicotiana attenuata | reverse complement strand
TGTTACGTCTGGATTATTGTTATTATTGTAACTCCCCATAGCATGTTTCCCCTCCCATGTTGGTAATTGCTTTGTATTCGATTTCCGCTGTATATCTATAACTGCACAGGTTTATGTGGTGTCCAGTCTAGCCTCGTCACTACTTCGCTGGGGTTAGGCTAGACACTTACCAGCACATGGGGTCGGTTGTGCTGATGCTACACTTCTGTGCATTTTTGCACAGGTCCAGGTTTTGAGGAGCAGCAGCAGCAGTAGTACGGGAGCAGGCTTTCATTATCACGAGACTGAGGTAGCCTTGCAGGCGTCCGCAGGCCCGGCGTCTCTTCTTTATGTTTTCTTTTTGACTGTTGCCTCATTGTTTCGAGACAGACAGCTGTTATATTTCTTTCAGACCTTTGTATTTAGTTTACTCTTAGTGGTTCGTGAGTAATGTGACACCAAATCTTGGGTGGAGGTTGTTTTTGACCATTCCGCGTTCTAAATTTATCATTTTTAATACAGACTTCCGCTATTGTTCTTATTAGACTTTATGTTCTATATTGATGTTATAAACTGTTAAAGATAATTGCTAGTGATGGAAAGGTAATTAAGTTGGCTTGCCTAGCTACCACGAGTAGGCGCCATCACGACTCTGGTGGTGGGAAATCCGGGTCGTGACAAGTTGGTATCAGAGCACTAGGTTACATAGGTCTCACAACTCACGGACAAACTTAGTAGAGTCTGAGGGGTAGGTACGGAGACGTCTGTACTTGTTTCCCCAGAGTCTATTGAGTTAGGAAAAATCTCTCATTTGTTCTTTCTTGTTGTGCGATTTGGTTTCTTAAATGCTGATTGAATTTCCACTCTGTTCTTTCGCAGATGGCGAGAACACGCGCTTCCTCATCCTCCGATCAGCAGTCCGAGCCCCAGGCAGCTCCCGCTAGGGGCAGAGGACGTGGCCGAGCTAGGGGCCGAGGTAGGGGCAGGGCCCAGCCACCAGCAGCAACACCAGTGGCGGACCCTCAAGTTGGTCTTGACGAGGAGGTTCCGGCCCCAGCTCAGACAGTTCCGGCGGGCCCAACTCAGGTCCCAGAGGGGTTTATTGCTACCCCAGTTCTTCAGGACGCCTTGGTCCGGTTGGTTGGCCTCATGGAGAATGTCACCCAAGCAGGATTACTCCCTGCAGCACCAGCCACTTCCCAGGCTGGAGGAGGAGCCCAGACTCCTGCTGCACGTACTCCGGAGCAGGTAGCTCCCCAGACTCAGATTCCACCGGGTCAGCCAGCTGTGGCAGTTCAGCCGGGGGTAGTTGCACAGGCCGGTGATGGAGCGGCTATGTCCGCTGATGCTTTGTGGAGGCTGGACAGATTCACCAAGCTTTTCACTGCTACATTCAGCGGAGCTTCTTCTGAGGACCCCCAGGATTTCTTATACAGCTGCCATGAGGTTCTTCGAAACATGGGCATTGTGGAGTCCAATGGAGTTGATTTTGCGGCTTTTCGTCTATCTGGATCCGCCAAGACTTAGTGGAGGGATTACTGTTTAGCCAGACCAGCAGGGTCGCCGCCTTTGACTTGGGATCAGTTTTCAGAGTTGTTCCTGGAGAAGTTTCTCCCCGTTACTCAGAGGGATGCTTATCGGAGGCAGTTTGAGCGTCTCCAACAGGGGTCTATGACGGTCACTTAGTATGAGACCCGGTATATCGATCTAGCTCGCCATGCCCTCGTCATACTTCCCACTGAGAGGGAGAGGGTGAGGAGATTTATTGACGGCTTGATCCAGCCCATTCGTCTTCAGATGGCCAGAGAGGCGGGTAGTGATATTACTTTTCAGGAGGCGGCCAATGTGGCCCGGAGGATCGAGATGGTTCTACCACAGGGGGGTGGTCATAGGTCAGACAAGAGACCCCGTCACTCAGGTCGATTCAGTGGTGCCTCATCTGGAGGCAGGGATTCTTATGATAGGGGTCAGTCTTCCAGGCCCTTTCAGTCAGCTCTCCAGGCTTCACAGGGTGTTCCAAGCGACCGTGGTTCTCGTGGGCAGTATTTTGATCAGCAGCCCATCAGTGCACAACCTCTTTAGAGTTTTCGTGGAGGTCATTCGGGTCGTCAGGGCCAGTCTCATCGTACAGAGGGATGTTATGAGTGTGGCGAGTATGGTCACATCAGGAGAGCTTGCCCGAGATTGAGGGGTACACAGTCACAACAGCAGGGTCCTCACCCCATGATTCAGGCACCAGGTGACCCACAGCCTGCCCAGCCAGCCAGGGGCAGGGGTAGGGATCATAGAGGTGGAGGTCGAGACCCTAGAGGTGGAGGCCGGACCGCCAGAGGTAGGGGTCAGCCGGTAGCCGATCGTCCCAGAGACATGGTTCAGGGAGGTGGGGCTGATCCCCGATTTTATGCTTTACCAGCCAGACTAGAGGCCGAGTCGTCAGATGCCGTTATTACAGGTACCATTCTGGTTTGTGATAGAGATGCGTCAGTGCTATTTGACCCTGGGTCTACATATTCATATGTATCGTCTTATTTTGCACCCTGCCTGGCTATGTCTAGTTATGCTTTGGACATTCCTGTTTATGTATCTACACCAGTGGGCGACTCTATAGTAGTCGACCGGGTGCATCGTTCATGTGTGGTTGTGTTTGAGGGTCTAGAGACCCGTGTTGATTTACTGCTTTTAGATATGGTGGATTTCGACGTTATATTGGGGATGGATTGGTTGTCCCCGTATCATGCCATCTTAGATTGTCACGCCAAGACCGTGACCTTGGCTTTGCCAGAATTGCCCCGACTAGAGTGGAGAGGGATTTCAGGTCATGCCACTCGCAGTGTTATTACATATGTCAAGGCTCGACGCATGGTCGAGAAGGGGTGTTTAGCTTATCTGGCGTATGTTCGCGACTCCAGCGCAGGGGTTCCTTCTATTGACTCTGTTCCTATTGTTCGAGAGTTCCCTGAGGTTTTCCCTTCAGACCTGCCGGGCATGCCGCCCGACAGAGATATTGATTTCTGTATTGATCTGGCTCCGGGCACGCAGCCCATTTCTATTCCGCCGTATCGCATGGCCCCGCCAGAGTTGAAGGAGTTAAAAGACCAGTTGCAGGAATTACTAGAGAAGGGTTTTATCAGGCCTAGTGTTTCTCCTTGGGGTGCGCCGGTGTTATTTGTGAAGAAGAAGGATGGTTCGATGCGGATGTGTATTGATTACCGACAGTTGAACAAGGTGACGATAAAGAACAAGTATCCATTGCCAAGAATTGATGATTTGTTTGACCAGCTTTAGGGAGCAAAGGTGTTTTCAAAGATAGACTTAAGATCTGGCTATCATCAGCTGAAGATTAGGGCGTCTGATGTCCTTTTAGTCATGTCATTTGGTTTGACCAATACCCCAGCAGCGTTTATCGAGTTGATGAACCGAGTGTTCAGGCCATATCTAGACTTATTCGTGATAGTCTTCATTGATGACATCTTGGTGTACTCTCGCAGCCAAGAAGAGCACGAGCAGCACCTCAGGGTGGTTCTTCAGACTCTGAAAAATAGTCAATTATATGCTAAGTTTTCGAAGTGCGAGTTCTGGTTGAGTTCGGTTGCATTTCTAGGTCATATTGTATCAGCAGAGGGTATTCAGGTGGACCCGAAGAAGATTGAGGCAGTCAAGAATTGGCCTCGACCAGCTTCAGCGACCGAGATTCGGAGTTTCTTGGGGTTAGCAGGTTATTACCGTCGGTTCGTGGAGGGATTTTCTTCTATTGCAGCCCCGATGACCAGATTGACCTAGAAGGGTGCCCAGTTCAGATGGTCAGATGAGTGTGAGGCGAGCTTCCAGAAGCTCAAGACAGCTCTGACCACGACACCGGTGTTGGTTTTGCCCACGGGTTCAGGGCCTTACACAGTCTATTGCGATGCTTCCCGTATTGGACTTGGAGCAGTATTGATGCAGGATGGCAAGGTTATCGCTTACGCTTCGACACAGTTGAAGATCCACGAGAAAAATTATCTGGTTCATGATCTAGAGTTGGCAGCGGTTGTTCATGCTTTAAAGATTTGGAGGCATTATCTATATGGTGTGACGTGTGAGGTGTACACGGATCACAAGAGCCTGCAGTATCTGTTCAAGCAGAA
>NW_017674091.1:0-1991 GCF_001879085.1 Nicotiana attenuata | reverse complement strand
TTCTCGGTACTCTATTCACCCGGGCGCCGCGAAGATGTATCAGGACTTGCGGCAGCATTATTGGTGGCGTAGGATGAAGAAGGATATTGTTGCGTATGTGGCTCGGTGTTTAAACTGTCAGCAGGTCAAGTATGAGCATCAGAGGCCCTGGCGGTTTGTCTCAGAGGATTGGGCTTCCCGAGTGGAAGTGGGAGAGGATTACCATGGATTTCATTACTGGACTTCCGTTGACTCGGAAGAAGTTTGATGCTATTTGGGTCATTGTTGATAGGCTGACCAAGTCAGCGCATTTCATTCCAGTAGCAGTCTCCTATTCATCCGAGAGGTTATCTGAGATTTATATCCGGGAGATTGTTCGCCTTCATGGTGTACCGGTATCTATCATTTCGGATCGGGGTACGCAGTTTACCTCGCGCTTCTGGAGAGCGGTTCAGCAAGAGTTAGGTACCCAGGTTCAGTTGAGCACAGCGTTCCATCCTCAGACGGACGGTCAGTCCGAGCGGACTACTCAGATTTTGGAGGATATGCTCCGGGCTTGTGTCATTGATTTTGGAGGCTCGGGGGACCAGTTTCTGCCTTTAGCAAAGTTCGCCTACAACAACAGTTACCAGTCCAGCATTCAGATGGCTCCATATAAGGCGTTGTATGGTAGGCGATGTCGGTCTCCAGTCGGATGGTTCGAGCCGGGAGAGGCTCGGTTATTGGGTACAGACTTAGTTCAGGAGGCCTTAGATAAGGCCAAGGTTATTCAGGAGAGGCTTCGTTTAGCTCTGTCTAGGCAGAAGGCTTATGCAGATCGTAAGGTCCGAGATGTAGCTTTCATGATCGGAGAGCGAGTATTGCTCCGGGTGTCGCCTATGAAGGGCGTGATAAGGTTCGGAAAGAAGGGCAAGCTTAGCCCTAGGTACATTGGCCCGTTTGAGATTCTTGATCGAGTGGGAGAGGTGGCGTATAGGCTTGCATTACCACCTAACTTATCAGCCGTGCATCCAGTTTTTCATGTATCTATGCTTCGGAGGTATCACGCCGATCCTACCCATGTGTTAGACTTCAGTCTGTCCAGTTGGACAAGGATTTATCTTACGAGGAGGAGCCGGTAGCTATTCTAGACCGGCAGGTTCGTCAGCTGAGGTCTAGGAGTTTTCCCTCTGTTCGTGTTCAGTGGAGAGGTCAGCCCCCTGAGGCCTCGACCTGGGAGTTCGAGTCTGATATGCGGAGCCGTTATCCACATTTGTTCCCCGACTCAGGTACTTCTTTCTTTTGTCCGTTCGAGGACGAACGGTTGTTTTAGAGGTGGAGGATGTGACGACCCAAAGGGTCATCACCTGTTTCCTCATTCATTCTGTGTTTCCGAAGCCTTGAAAACCTCATTTTTACTTGCCTCGATTTGCGTGCGCAGTCCGGGCGCGTAGCCGGAAAGCTTTTATGTTGAAATATGTGAATTCTGTGAAACATTTGAAGAATTTTGATATTAATATGTTTAAGGTTGACTTCGGTCAATATTTTCGGTAAACGGACCCGGACCCGAGATTGGACGGTCCCGGAAGGTCCGTAGAAAAATATGGGACTCGGGCATGTGCCCGGAGTCGAATTCCGAGGTTTAGAGCCCGAGAAATGAATTTTTCTGTCAAATTATTTTTCTGAAATTATTAAGGAAAATGGAAATAAAAACTGATTAAAAGACTGTGGTATCGGGCTCGTATTTTGGTTCCGACACCCGGTACAAGTCTTAAATATGTGTTAAGCGCTTTCTGTAAAGTTTGGTCGAAATCGGACGTCGTTTGACGTGTTTCGAACCTAATTATCTAAAGTTGGAAGTTTAGGAAGTTTGAAATAGAAATGATGAGTTTGAGGCTTGATTCAATGATTTTGATGTTATGTTGGCAATTTGATCGCTCGAGTAAGTTCGTAGGATGTTATTGAGCTAGTGTGTGTGATTGGTTAGGAGCCCCGAGGGCTCGGGAGTGAATTGGAGGTGGTTCGGGGTGTTT